>NC_088338.1:30335000-30485000 GCF_036884655.1 Musa acuminata AAA Group | reverse complement strand
TTAAATTAATAAATTAAGTTTAATGATATTAATAAAAAATCTAATTCTAATGGACAAGAAAGAATCTCAAATCACTTAAGCATCAACAATGGTCTTCCTAATGAGTGCTTGTTTTTCTATCTTTTTTTATGTGATGGTAAAAAGTTATTGTTAGGATCAAGTCGGTACTAAGAGGGGGGGTGAATTAGTGCTTTTGGAAAACTACGTTGATCATAAAAATTCATACGATACAACCGTATAGGAAAGACGTTTAAGCTTAAAGATGTTCATCGAAGAGTGATGAAGATGTAAAGTAATTGCAAAGTAAATAGTAAAGAAGATAATGTACACCAATTTTATAGTGGTTCGGTCATCGTAACCTATGTCTACTCCCGATTCCTCCTCTGTTGAGGCTACCGGCGTCCACTAACAATCTTCCTTCAATGGGCGAAGACTAACTACCCTCTTACAACTCTTTCACCTTTCACAGGTTTAGGAGACTATTGAAACTTGGATTTTGATGATAAAATCAATTGATAAATTATTGATCTAATCCATATATTGAGATAAGTGTTGTAGGATTAACTACGATAATGAATAAGACATAAAGTAGATATTAGGCCGAAGTCAAAGATCGAACGATATAATGAAGATTCGGACGAAGTGCCGGAACCTCGCCGAGAGTTTACCGGAAGCTCACCAAAAGTTCATCGAGACCTCGCCAAGAGCTCGTCGAGAGTTTACTAAGAGTTCATCAAGAGCTCACCAAGATTTTGTTGGGAGTTCGCCAAGAGTTCGTTGGGAATTCACCAAAAGTATGCTCATTCAACCACTTGGAGGCACGTCAAACGGTAGCATTACTCAAATTAGGCGGTGGAACGACTTGAGGTTTGGCCTCCTAGGTAGTCTAGGTGGTGGTACTACCGGCAATTAATGCTGTCAAGCTATAGTACCGCCCTATTAGGCGATGGTACTGCCAAAGCTTAATCTTCGAGGCTCTATTAGGTGATGGCACCACCCAGCATCAGTCTACAGGCAGTGGTACTGCTAGTACCCTGGAAATTCGAGATGAGATACTTTTTAGCTCCATTTTTGAAGCCATTGGGGCCTATAAAACCACACTCTTTCCTACATAAAAGTGTAATGAAAGTGTGAACAAAAGTCTTATTAAAGTGTTGAAAAAGTGATGAGTGTCCTCCTCCTTCTTCTTTAGCTTTGATCATTCTAAGAGAGGTGTGAGGTTTGAAAATGTTGTCTCTGTTAATGTCAATCTGGCACTAAGAGGGGGGTGAATTAGTGCAGCAATAAAAATTATGTTGATTTGGAAAATTTCGTTCGATAAAATCGTTTCGACAAAGCCAGTATCGAAAAGTAATGAAGGTAATGACTTAGAGTAAATGTAAAGTGTAGAGTATAGCTAAGTAATGAAAGAAAGCAATAAGGAAAGAACACACCAGATTTATAGTGGTTCGATCATTGTGACCTATGTCCACTTCTGATTTCTCCTCCGTCGAGGTCACCAATGTCCACTAATGGTCTTCCTTCAATAGGCGAAGACCAACCACCTTCTTATAAAGCTTTCTCCTTTTCACGGGTTTTTCAGTCTTGTTTTGGGCCCAGTTGGCCCCTAATTGAGCTAGTAAGATTTCTCTTAAAATTAACTCAAATTAAAGTCCTAACTATGATAGTTAAAGCTAAAATAATTACAATACAAGCAATCTAAGTTATCAGACACATTAATTATTCAACCGAACTCTCAATGGACTTCCGGCAAACTCCTAGTGAACTTCTGGTAAGCTTTCGACGAACTCTCTATGAAGTTCCGATGAGCTTTCACTGCATCATCCGATCCTTTAGCGGATCCCCCGATTCATTTGGCCCGATGCTCGATCATTGACTGTAGCCCAACATTTGATTCCTCTTTAATTGTTTTATCTTTTTCATGATCGTAGTTAGTCCTGCATCACTTATCTCAATACATGGATTAGATTATTAATTTATCAATTAATTTCATCATCAAAATATGAGATTCAATAATCTCCCCTTTTTTTATGATGACAACCAATTAATGACGGAGTTAACCTTAACTCCCCCTATCTTTATGCCATATTGAGATAAGGAAAACTTGAATTCAAAAGGAATCATAACATTTGAATTCAAGTGAAATAATTTCGATCATAGTGATCAAATGCAATATATCATATTTCATACATTATGCATCATTATAGTTTCAAGTCATCAAAGTATAACATATACAATTTCATCACTTCATATATGATAACAAATCAACATCACTTTGGGCATAACCTACATGATACTAAAACATTCATTACTTCATGTATGATAACAAATCAATATCACTTTGGGCATAACCTACATGATACTAAAGCATTCATCACTTCATGCATGATACCAAATCAATATCACTTTGGGCATAACCTACGTGATCCTAAAGCATTCATCACTTCATGCATGATATCAAAATTAATATCATTTTGGGCATAACATTCATGATACCAAAGCATTCATATTTTCAATCATTTTGGGCATAACCTACATGATACTAAAGTATTTTTTAACCATTTATTACTTCATGCTCGATACCAAATTCAATATTATGATTCTAAACATTCATCATTTCTCCCCCTTTATCATCAACAAAATAGAAAATCATTCAACAAGTATTTTAAACTATGCAAGTAAGTTTTACACCAATTTATGCAAGCTAGCAAATTTGTAAAATGAGAAGTTAAGCAAAAACTTTACAAGATAAATACTTCTCCTTAGATGTGCAAGCATTTTTGGTTCTTCTTGAGATGTGTAAGCATTTTTTGTTCTTCTTGAGATGTGCAAGCTAGCATTTTTACTTTTCTTGAGATGCTAGTAAGTTTCTTTCTCCCTTTTGTCATAAAAATAAGAAGAAGAAGGGAGGAATTCATTCATCACAAGAAAAATCAAGTTATAAGAATCGAAAGTCCATGAATCAAACTTCTACATTCGTAAATAGAAAGAGAAAAGATTCATCACATAAAAGATCAAAATGTGCATACTAAAAATTCATGAATCAAATCCCTTATCCTGTAAATAGAAGGAAGAAAGATTCATAGGAAATAATCATCGCATAAAAGATCAAGTATACCAAAAGTCCATGAATTAAAAATACTCTTTCGTGAGTAGAGAGATGAAGAATTCATAGGAAAATATCATCAAATGAAGGATCAAATACCCATGAATAAAATTTCAAGAAGGTGATAGAAAATGATCTCGATAAAAAGAAAAAAATATATATGAGAGGAACTCATGCATTTTGAAGATTTAACATACCTAATTCTCTTATAATAAAATTAAATTGTTCCTCATTTAATTGTTTTATAAAAATATCACCTAATTATGTTTTGTATCAATAAATTCAAAAAATATATCATGGATATTAACAAAATCTCTAATAAAATGATGTCTAATATCAATATGCTTAGTTCTAGAGTGTTGAATGAGATTTTTTGTTAAGCATATTGTGTTGAAACTTGGATTTTGATGATGAAATTAATTGATGTGTTTGTGATCTAATCGACATTTTGAGTGATATAGGCTTAGCTATTAGGATCGGAGCGGCACTAAGAGGGGGGGCGGTGAATTAGTGCAGCGGATTAAAACTCGTAAGTTTGAAATCGATTTCGTAAATATGTAGAGATTTTGATTCGATGAAGGATGACTTAGCTAAAATAGCTCGAGTAAAGGTACTTAAGAGTAGGGGGATGAAAACCGAATGATTTATAACTAAGTAAAGAAATGATTCAAACAATTAAACACTCACACATTCAAGGAACACCACGATGTATAGTGGTTCAGTCAAATGACCTACATCCACTTTCGAAGCCTTTTTCAATGAGGCTCCCAACTTCCACTAGCAAATCACTTTGAAGGGAAGGATCAAATACCCCTCTTACAACCTTCTTACAAGTGGTTCACACTCTTACAGATTTTTCAAAGAAAAAGAGGGAGGTGAACACTAAAGCTATTGAAAACAAGACTTTGCTAGAGCTTTTTCTCACTTTCTAACTTGTCAAAAAGGTATTGTCTCTATTGAGAATTGAGGGGTATTTATAGGCCCCAAGATGATTCAAATTTGGGCTCTAAATTTGAATTGCTTTTGGGTTTCCCGGTGCTAGCGGTGCCACCGCCTATCAATGGCGGTGCCACCGCTTGTCAGTGTTTAACACTGACAGTGTATTGGCAGTGCCACCGCTAGACCTCTCGGGTTTTGGGCAGTGCCACCGCCCAGTCCGACAGTGTGCTGGCGGTGCCACCGCCAGACCTCTTGGGTTCTGAGCGGTGCCACCGACTAGTCTGGCAATGTACTGGCGGTGCCACCGCCGGACCTCTCAGGTTTTGGGCGGTGCCATCGCTTGGACTATTCCAGCTCACTGGTTGGGCTCCAAACTTGGCTCAAACCAGTCCAAACTTGGGCCCAATTGGCCCCTAATCGGGTTATAGGATTAACCCTTAATCCTAACCCAAATTATATGCAAACTATGAAATTAAGACATAGCCCTAAGCAAATTTTTAATCGACAATGTCGAGTTTCCTTCCGGCGAGCTTTTCGATGAACTTCCGGCAGACTTTCGATACACCCTCGGATTTCTTCCGACGGACTCCCAATAGGCTCCTAGTCTTGTGGCGAGTTCAACGAGTCTTTGGCAAGTATCTGAACCTTCTCGGTGATCTCTGCGAACCTCCGACGATCTTTTCGGTGGACTTCTGAAAACTTCGGCAAGTCCCAGATTCTTTCTCGGTTGGTTCCGACGATTCTTCGGACTTTCGGCGGACTCTCGAACACCCATCGAACTTGACTTCGGTAAACTTGCTTTATGTCTTCATACTATCGTAGTTAATCCTGCACATGTAAAATACACTTCGATCTAGACAATTAATCCTAAGCATCTAATCAAGTTGTCCGGCATGTCATTGGTCCCTTGATGCTTCGTTCGATTCTTCGGCGTATCGTCCTCTCCTGTGGCCTATTGCCCAATCAACTAGTTAACTCCGCAACTCCGATATCCTTGGCACAATGTTCGCTCTTCTTGGCCCGATGCCCGAATCCACGGCTCGAAGCCTTCTGTCGATACGTCGACCGATCCACCGGCCCGACGTCCAATCTTTTGACGTGTTCCTCCGGCCCAACATAATTTTCCTGCTTTAATTTTCTCATCCTGATCGAAACATCCGGCGTCACTCAAAACACAGATTAAAATATAAACACATATTGATTGGTTTCATCATCAAAATCTGAGATTCAACACTAGCTTCGATTAAGAAGAGGTAAATTGAATAAAGTAGGAAGAATCAGATATTGGGCCGGAGTTGAACACATCAAGAGATTGGTCATCAAGCTGGAGCATCGCTCGACATGTCAGCAGAAGGTTTCGGTCCGTGAATTCGGTCATCGAGCCAAGAAGATCGGACATTAAATATTTTGGAAATAATTTTTTCATTGTCCAAATTTATGTTAATGATATCTTTTGCGGTTCTTCAAATGAATCTTTGTGCGAATCGTTTACCAAAAGTATAAGTCAAGAGTTTGAAATGAGCTTGAATTAACTTTTTTTCTTTGGATTGCAACTTAAACAATTAAGTGATGGAATTTTTATTAGTCAAATTAAGAATGCTTCAGATGTATTGAAACGATTTAATATGGATGGTGCAACAGCTATTAATACACCAATGAGCACTTTTACAAAATTAGATATGTATATTAATAGAGAATGTTTTGATTAAAAGACTTATAGGGGTATGATAGGTAGTTTATTATACCTCATAGCAACTAGACCTGATATTATGTTTAGTGTTGAAATATATGAAAATTTTCAATCTAATCCTAAGCAATCTCACTTAAAAGATGTTAAAAGGATTTTTAGATGCCTAAAAGGAACTCCTAATCTAGGATTATAGTATCCAAAATCTAAAAACTTTGAGTTACTTGCTTATACCGATGCTGATTTTACTAGTTATCAAATAGATAGAAAAAGTACATCCGAAATATGTCAATTCTTAGGTCATGCACTTGTCTCTTGGTCTTCCAAGAAACAAAACTTGATTGAATTATCTACAACCGAAGCCGAGTATATAGCAGCAGGTGCACTTTGTGCACAAGTTATATAGATGAAAAACACTTTAGAAGATTATGGAATTCACTTGAAAAACATACCTATAAAATGTGATAACACTAGTGCAATATGTTTAATAAAAAATCCTATTTAACACTCTAAAACTAAACATATTGATATTAAATATCATTTAATTAGAGATCATGTTAATAATCATAATATATCTTTAGAATTTATTGATACTAAACATCAATTAGCATATATTTTTATAAAATCATTGAATGACGAACAATTTGATTTCATTTGAAGAGAATTAGACATATTAAATCTTTCGAATGCAAGAATTCCTTTATATATTTTTTGGATTTCTTGACTTTTAGAAATTGAGTTTTCTCTTTATTAAGATCATTTCCTATCACCTTCTTTAAGTTTTATTCATGGATTTTTGCTATACTTGATATTTTATGCGATAATCATTTCCTATGAATTCTTCTTCCTTCTATTTATAAGAAAAGGGATTTGATTCATGAATTTTTAATATATGCATTTTGATCTTTTATGATGAATCATTTCTCTTTGCAAAAGTAGAAGCTTGATTCAATGAAACATATATTTTTTTCACGAATATGATTCAGTTCAAATCCTTTCAATTGAATCTCAAATTTTGATGATGAAACAAATTGAGTGTTTATGATTTAATCTATGTTTTGAGTGACGTAGAAAGCTTCGATCAGGGAGAGACAATTAAAGCAGGAAGAATCATGTTGGGCCAGAGTAGAACATGTCAGAAGATTGGACATCGAGCCGGAGGATCATCGACGTATCAGTAGAAGGCTTCGGGCCATGAGTTCGGGAATCGGGCCAAGAAGAGAGGAAATTATGCCAAGGAAATCAGAGTTACGGAGGTCAATTGGCCGATTGAGTAATAGGCTACAAGAGAGGACAATGCACTAAAGAATTGGATGAATCGTCGATGAACCAATGATATGCCGGACAACATGATTCAAGATTTTATAATAATTGTCTAGATCAAAGTAGGTTTTATTTTTACAGGATTAACTATGATAATGATCAAGGTATAAAGCAAAATGAAGTCCCGGAGTCAAGAACGAGACTTCGTTGGGAGTTTGAGAGTTCGTCGAAAGTCCGGACGTTCATTGGAAGTTCTGCCGGAATTTACTGAGAAGTCCAGGAGTTTGCCAAAGAAGCTCGTCGGAACTCACCAAGAAGATCATCATGAAGTCTAGGAGCTTGCCAAGAGTTCGCTAGAACATTGCCGAGAGATCGTCGGAAGATCATCGGAAGCTTGCCGGAAGAAACCTAGACTTACCGGACTTGTTTAGCTTAGTGTATGCCTTAAATTTCGTAGTTAGCACATAATTAGGATTGGAATTGGGCCAACCCAATTAGGGGCCAGTTGGGCGCATGTATGGACTGTGTTGGGCACAATGAAAGGCCTAAATAGTGACCCAACAAGTGGCACCATCGTGGCATAGTCTCCGAGACTATGTCAGGCAGTGATATCGCCAAATTGGGTGATGGTACTACCCAGTGTTAGTGTTAGGTGGTGGTACCACCAGTTAGTGTTAGGCAGTGGTACCCACCTATGCTGGGCGGTACCACCCCTTTACAGAACTTTCACAAGTGGTACTGCCCAAACACAGTCTCCGAGAGATTGTCAAGCGGTGGTACCGCCCAACATAGGTGGTGGTACCGCCAAGACCAGAAAACATGGGATGGGACCTTTTTTGGCTCCAATTTTGAAGTCAATTGAGGGCTATAAATACCCCTTACTTCACTGGTAAGAGGTAGAGAAGTGATAAGAACTAATCCGAAACTATAGTGAAATAGATTGCAAAAGTTGAGAGCTCACCTCTATAGTTTCTAAGTATGAAAGTTTGTAAAAGGAGAGTGAGCCGCTTGTGAAAGTTCTGTAAAGGGGTGATTGATCTCAGCCCTTCAAAGAAATATCAATTGTGGAAGCTGATGACCTCATTGGAGGAGGTATCGGGAGTGAATGTAGGTAGGACGACTGAACCATTATAAAATTATCGTGTTCTTCACTAGTTTGCATTTCTATTATTGTCATTTATATATTACAAACTGATCTACTTACTTATTCATTACGCTTCCATACGCTTTCAAATCAAGTACATTTTAATACAGTTTTTCATCATATGAAGTTTTTTAGAGTTTTTCAAAACCATTGTTTTTATCCACTACACTAATTCACCCCCCCACCCTCTTAGTGTCGACTTATTCCTAACAGTTGGTATCAGAGTCTAGTTTTTCTCATTTGGTTTAACACCCAAGAGAAATGGCTCTTTTCGGCTTTCAAGAGGGTCACTCTCTCATTCATCCTCCCATGTTCAATGGGACGAACTACACATATTGGAAAACTTGAATGAGAGTTTTCTTGCTTTCCTTGGATTTAAATTTATGGAATGTTATTGAAAACGGATTTCAAAGGTCTTCTCTTCTAATGAATGATTGGAATGAGTTGAGAAGAAGACTTTTTCTTTAAATGCTAGTGCTATGAATGCTCTATTTTGCACCTTAGATAAAAATGAATTCAATCGGGTTTCTACTTGCGAAATGACTTTTGATATTTGACACACTCTCGAAATCACACGAAGGCACGAATAGAGTTAAAGAGTCTAAAGTCAATCTTTTAATGCATAATTTTAAACTTTTTCGAATGAAGCCAAGCGAAACCGTTACTGACATGTACACCCGTTTTACGGATATCGTCAATGGTTTAAAAGCTCTTGGTAAATGCTTTTCTAATTTTGAACTCATTAACAAGATCTTAAGATCTGTTTCTAAAAATTGGGAATCAAAAGTAACGGTAATATAAGAGACAAAGGATTTAAATAAATTTTCACTTGAAGAACTTATTGGGTCCTTGATGACCTATGAAATGACTCATGATGCACTTGACAAACATTAGAACCACCTTTCAAAGAATAGAAAGAATTTGAAACTTAGAACAAATGAAGATTACTTAAGCGAAAGCTCAAGTGATGATGACTTTGTTCTCTTATCATTGAAGGTTAAGAAATTCTTAAAACACGAATTAAAGAATAAAAACGAACTTAATAAAAAAAAGTTGCCAAAAAGGAAGAAAATACTCAAAGTGGCTTAGGACGGATCAAGTTCATCCGAAGATGAAGAACAAACCAATAAAGGCAAGGTGGCAAACTACGCCTTAATGGCTTTCGACGATGAGGTAACCAAAATCCCCTTAATTTATTTCAAAATTACATAATGCTTTTCATAAGTTATTTTTAATTTAGTTTAGAAAAATTATATATAAATTTTTCTTAAAAATTACATGTTTAATGATGTAATGAAAATGTTAAAAAATTGGGATCATATTAGTAATTCTGAAAATGATAATGACAATTGTATGTTTTATGAAAATACAACAAAATGTTAGATTTAAATGTAATGATAATCCTATGTATGTTTTTAAGAATAAATAATATGTATTTCCGCTTTTAATTGAAAATGCTTTATATCCAATGAAACCATACTTGATATCTAATGAAAATGTTAAGAGGTTTGATATTATGCTTAATGTGAAATTGTGTATGTTCTACCTTAAAAAACTTGAAACCATATTTTGATATCATGTCCAAAGTAATGATGTATAATGATCATGCTTAATGAGTTTATATTTCGAAATTATGCATGATAATTCTTATAATTTATGGCTTATCGATCTTTACCGTAATAAAAATTAATTTTTTGATTTTAAACATAATGCATGTTTTGATTTGGCATAAATGACAAAGGCATACTCGTGTGAAATAAATAGGAAATGTATTTCTCTTTAAAATTTCCCAATCTCTACATTATCGATTTTTTCAAAACTGATAGATTAATGAATCTATATATGTTTCTTTTTGAATCTCTTGAAAATCATTTTGATTTGATGATTTGAATTTGAATGAGCTTTATCTTGATTTTTTTTTTTTATATAACTTGAGATCTTTCTATGAATTGAGATTTTCTTCTCCTTGTTTCTTCTTGTCATTTACTAAAGAGGTGAATTTTCTAGATGGATCATGATCTTGATTTCTCGAATTCTAGACTTGATCTTTCATTTTTGATGATTGAAATAATGATTGGAATATTGATGTAATTAAGAATGATAATTTGGTATTATGTATGTATGTAATACTTCAACTTATCATAATGATGCATGCAATGATGAAGTATTCATGATGAAAAACTATTTTGATATTCATGACATGATTTTTCATCTTTGTTATTTATCCTTGTCATGATTTGAAGATTGTAGTAAAGGGAAATGAATCACACTATTGTATTGTTATTCCCATCATTTTGCTAATGAAAAAGGGGGAGAAAGAATTGCTCGCGTGCATATCACGAAAGGAGGCAAACTTGCTAGCTTGCTCATCTCAAAAGATGCAAAATTTTGTTAACTCTCATATGTGTAAAATTGCTAGCTAGCATACTCTCAAATGATATAAATTTTTTAGCTTACATGATGTAGAACTTGCTATTTTGAACATCACTAAGAAATGTTATTTTGCCTATCTCAAGAAGCAAAAATACTAACTTGCACATCTAGCAAAATTTATAAACTTGCAAAACTCAAAATTATTTCCAGCTTGTATGACTTGAGATTATGTTTATAATGCAATAATTTGAACTTGTATATCTCAAATAATTTGATAGTTGCACTTCTCCTTTTTATTGATAACAAATGGGGAGAATTATAATGATTGTTATGCATAAGTTTATGATAACATGTTGCTTGGATTTTTGAATCCAAGAGTTCATCTCAAATATGTCATATTGATAGGGGGAGTTAAGGTTAACTCCGTCATCAAAAAAGAAGAGATTATTGAATCTCGAATTTTGATGATGAAACCAATTAAAAGTGTTTATGATTTAATCTACATTTTGAATGACACAGGAAGCTTCGATCAGGAAGAGATAATTAAAGCAGGAAGAATCATGTTGGGCCGGAGTCGAACATGTCAGAAGATTGGACGTCGAGCCGGAGGATCGATCGATGTATCGGCAGAAGGCTTTAGGCCATGAGTTCGGGCATCGGGCCAAGAAGAGCAGAAATTGCACCAAGAAAATCAGAGTTGCAGAGGTCAACTGGTCGATTGGGCAATAGACCGCAAGAGAGGACGATGCGCTGAAGAATCGGACAAAGCATCGATGAACTAATGACATGCCGGACAACATGATTAAGGCTTTTGTAATAATTGTCTAGATCAAAGTAGGTTTTATTTGTGTAGGATTAACTATAATAGTGATCAAGGCATAAGGCAAAATGAAGTCCTGAAGTCAAGAACGAGACTTCGTTGGGAGTTCGAGAGTTCGTCGGACGTCCGGACGTTCATCAGAAGTTCTGTCAGAATTGACCAAGAAGTCTAGGAGCTTGCCAAAAAAGCTCGGGAGTCCATTGGAACATTGCCGAGAGATCATTAGAAGTTCGCCGGAAGATTGCCAAAAGAAACCTAGACTTACCGGACTTGTTTAGCTTAGTGTATGCCTTAAATTTTATAGTTAGCACATAATTGGGATTTGAATTGAGCCAACCTAATTATGGGCTAGTTGTGCCATGTATGGACTGTGTTGGGCCCAATGGAAGGCCCAAACAGTGACCCAACAGGTGGCACTATCATGACATAATCTTCGAGACTATGTCAAGCGATGGTACCGCCAGACTAGGTGATGGTACCGCCCAGACATAGTCTCTAAGAGACTATCAGCCGATGGTACCACCCAGTGTTAGTGCTGCAGGCGGTGGTACCGCCCAACACAGGAGATGGTACCGCTAGGACCTAGGAAACACGGGATGAGACCCTTTTTTGCACTAATTTTAAAGCCAATTGAGGGCTATAAATACCCCTTACTTCTCAACTGGTAAGAGGTAGGGAAATGATGAGAACTGATATGAAACTATAGTGAAATAGCTTGCAAAAGTTGAGAGTTCACCTCCATAGTTTCTAAGTGTGAAAGTTTGTAAAAGGAGAGTGAGCCACTTGTGAAAGTTCTGTAAAGGGGTAATTGATCTTTGCCCTTTGAGAAAGATCAATAATGGAAGCCTGTGACCTTATTGGAGGAGGTATTGGGAGTGGATGTAGGTCGAACATCCGAACTACTATAAAATTGGTATGTTCATCTCTGGTTTGCATTTCTATTTTTGCCATTTACATACTGCAAATTGATCTACTTGCTTTTTCATTACACTTCCATATGCTTTCAAGTCAAGTACATTTCTGATATGGTTTTTCATCATATGAAGTTTTTTAGAGTTTTTCAAAACCATTATTTTTATCCGCTAAACTAATTCAACCCCCAACCCCCCCCCCTCTCTCTTAGTACCAACTCGTTCCTATCACTTTCATGGACTTGGTTCTTGATTCCTCGTGATGAATGAATTCCTCCCTTATTCTTCTTCCTCTTCTTCTTATTTTTATGACAAAGAGAAGAAAGAAACTTGCACATCTCAAGAAGAACCAAAAAGTGCTTGCACATCTAAAGCAAAAATGCTAGCTTACCCATTTCAAGAAGCAAAAGTAGTTATCATGTAAAGTTTTTGCTTAACTCCTCATCTCACAAATTTGCTAGCTTGGATAAATTAATGTAAAACTTACTTGAATAGTTTAAAATACTTGCATTGTTGAATAATTCTCCTTTTTTTTTATGACAAAGGGAGAGAAAAGATGAATGTTTGGAATCATGCCAAAATGATGTTGAATGTGGTATCATGCATGAAGTGATAAATGAATGTTGAATGTGGTATCATACATGAAGTGATAAATGGCTAAAAAAATACTTTAGTATCATGTATGTTATGTTAAATTTGGTATCATGCATGAAGTGATAAATGCTACTTTAGTATCATATATGTTATGCCCAAAATGATTGAAAATATGAATGCTTTAGTACCAAATATCATGCCAAAATGATGTTAATTTTGCTATCATGCATGAAGTGATGAATGCTTCAGTATCACATAGGTCATGCCTTAAGTGATGTTGATTTATTATCATGCATGAACTAATGAAATTATGCATGCTATGCTTTGATGATTTGAAACTATGATGATGCACAATGTATGAAATTTTGATTTTGATCACTATGATCGAAATTGTTTCACTTGAATTCAAAGTTTATGATTCCTTTTAAATTCAAGCTTGCCTTATCTCAATATGGTATATAGATAGGGGGAGTTAAGGTTAACTCTGTGAAATCAATTGATTGTCATTATCAAAAAGGGGGAGATTATTGAATTTTGGATTTTGATGATGAAATCAATTGGTGAATTAATGATCTAATCCATGTGTTAGGATAAGTGATGTAGGACTAACTACGATCGTGAGAAAGGTAAAATGATTAAAGAAGAATCAAAGTTGGGCCGAAATTAATGATCGAGCATCTAGTCGGATGAATCGGGGGATACACCAAAGGATCAGATGAAGTAGTGAAAGCTCGTCGTAAGTTCACTAGGAGTTCGCCGGAAACTCATCGTAAGTTCACTGAAAGCTCGTCGGAAGTTCGCCGAAAGCTCGCTAGAGGTTCACTAGGAGTTGGCCGAAAGTAGAGGTTTATTGGGAGTTCGCCAAAAGCTCATCGGAAGATTGTCGAGAGTTTGCCGATAGTTCACTGAGAGTTTAGTTGAACCATTGACGTGCAGGATAACTTAGTTTGCTAGTAGAGTAATTGTTTTAGCCTTAACTATCATAGTTAGGATTTTGATTTTGAGTTAGTTTTGGAAGAAATCCTGGTAACTCAATAAGGGGCCAATTAGGCTTTTAATAGGGTAGAATTAGGCTGGTTGGATGGCTCATTCAGCCACTTGGAGCCACGTCAAGCGGTGGCACCACCCAGACTATGCGATGGAATCGCTTGGGGCTCAGCCTCCTAAGTGGTTTGGACAGTGGTACTGTCGGAAATTAATGTTGCCAAGTAGTGGTACCGCCCTATTAGGTGGTGGTACCGCTAGAGTCCGATCTACGAGCTCTGTTAGGCAATCGTAGTGCCCAGATTGGGCTGTGATACCACCCAGTATCAGTTTGTAGGCAGTGGTATCGCCCAATAATGGCGGTGGTACTACTAGTACTCCGGAAACCCTGGATGAGAATTTTTGGCTCTATTTTCAAAGCCATTGGGGGGTGATACCACCCTGTCAGGCAATCGTAGTGCCCAGATTAGGCGGTGATACCACCCAGTGTTAGTCTGCAGGCAGTAGCACCGCCCAATAATGGTAGTGGTATTGCTAGTACCCCGGAAACCCTGGATGAGATAATTTTTGGCTCTATTTTTAAAGCCATTGGGGCCTATAAATATCTCACTCTTTCTTACTTAGGGAAGTAAGAAAAAAAGTAGAAAGGGGCTATGATTCTGAGTTAAAAAGTTATGAAAAAGTGCTAAGTGTCCTCCTCCTCCTCCTTAAGATTAATGACCCTCTTACAACTCTTTTTCCTTTTCACAGGTTTAGGAGACAACCTTTATAAGTCTCACACCTCTCTTAGAATAATCATAAAACTTAAGGAGAAGGAGGGTAATACTCAGCACTTTTTCATAACTTTTAAACTCTGAATCATAGCCATTTTCTACTCTTTTTCTTACTTCTCCAAGTAGAAAAGAGGGGTATTTATAGACCCCAAATGATTTTCAAAATGGAGCAAAAAAAGGTCTCATCCCAGGTTTCCCAGATCCTGGCAGTACCACCGTCATTACTAGGCTGTACCATAGCTAACAGCCTTGACAATTAAAGGTACCAATGCTTGCCAGACTAACACTAGGCAGTACCACCGCCCAGTATACGCGGTACTGTTAGGATCGGAGTGGCACTAAGAGGGGGGCATGAATTAGTGTAGCAGATTAAAATTCGTAAGTTTGAAAACGATTTCGTAAATGCGTAGAGATTTCGATTTGACAATGAATGACTTGGTGAAAGTAGCTCGAGTAAAGTGAGAAGATAAAACCTGAAAGCTTGCTACTATGTAAATAACGGTTTAAGAAAGGTAAACACTCGCACATTCAAGGAACACTCTAATTTAAAGTAGATTGGTCAAAATGACCTACATCCACTTGCGAAGCCTTCTTCGATAAGGCTCCCAACTTCCACTAGCAAATCACTTTGAAGGGGAAGGATAAATACCCCTCTTATAACCTTTTACAATTGGTTTACACTCTTACAGATTTTCAATGAGAAAGAAGGAGGTGAACACTCAAGCAATTAAAAACAAGGCTTGCCAAAAACTTTATAAAGGCTTTTGTCTCAATCTAATGCTCCTCAAAAAGTTGTAATCTCAGCTGAGAATTGAGGGGTATTTATAGGCCCCAAGAGGATTCAAATTTGAGCTCCAAATTTGAATTATCTTGGATTCCCAAAGCTGGCGGTGCCATCGCATGTCGGTGGTGGTGCCACCGCCTGTCAATATCATATTGACCGTTAACTGGCGGTGCCACCGCCCGACCTTTCAAGTGTTGGGCGGTGCCACCGCCAAGTTCGACGGTGCCATCGCCGGACCTCTCGGGTGCTGGGCAATGCCACCGCCCGACCTTTCGAGTGTTGGGCGGTGCCACCGCCCGGTCCGGCGGTGCCATCGCCGGACCTCTCGGGTGCTGGGCAATGCCACTGCCCAGTCCGGCGGTACCATCGGCCAATCCTCGGGTTCTGGGTGGTGCCACCGCCTGGTCCGGCGGTTCCACCGCCCGGTCCTACGGGTCACTAGATGGGCTTCAAATCTGGCCCATACTTGGTAATATCAGGCCCAATTGGCCCCTAACCAGGATATAGGATTATCCCTTAATCCTAACCCTAATTACATGCAAACTACGCAACTGAAAACATAGTCCTAAGCAAGTTTTCAATTGGCAAACGTCAAGTCTCCTTTCGGCGAGCTTTCCGGTGATTTTCCAGTGGACTTCCAATACACCCTCGGATTTCTTTCGGTAGACTCCCAACAGGCTCTTGATCTTGTGGCGAGTTCAACGAGTAGCCGAGCCTTCTCGGTGATCTCCATGAACCTCCGACGATCTTTTCGACGGACTTCCGAAAACTCTGACAAGTCCCCGATTTCTTCTCGGTTGGTTCCGGCAGAATCTCCGATGAATCTTCGGACTCTCGAACACCCATCGAAATTGACTCCGGTAGACTTGCTTTATGTCTTCAAGCTATCGTAGTTAATCCTGCACATGTAAAACAAAAGTTCGATCTAGACAATTACTCCTAAGCAATTAATCAAGTTGTCCGACATGTCATTGATCCCTTGACACTTCGTCTGATTCTTCAGCGCATCCTCCTCTTTTGTGGCCTATTGCCCAATCGGCCAGTTGACTCCGCAACTCTGATATCCTTGGTGCAATACCCGCTCTTCTTGGCCTGATGCCCGAATCCATGGCCCGAAGCCTTCTATCGATACCTCGACCGATCCACCGGCCCGATGTCCAATCTTCTGACATGTTCCTCTAGCACAATATGATTTTCCTGCTTTAACTGTCTCATCCTGATCGAAGCACCCTACATCACTCAAAACACAGATTAAATCAGAAACACATAGCAAATGGTTTCATCATCAAAATACGAGATTCAACTATCTCCCCCTTTTTGATGATGACAACCACTTGATGACGGAGTTAATCTTAATTCCCGGAGTTTAAACAAACTCCCCCTATCAATATGCCATATTGATAGAATCTTAAATTCAAGCCGAATTCAAGTCATTGCAAATATTCATCATGAATATTTACAATACATCATCATGCATAACATGATCATACTTCTCCCCCTTTGTCATCAACAAAAAAGAGAAGCGTCACTTTCTATGTGTTTGAGAGATATAAATTCAACTTATTGCATGAAAAACATAATATCAAGTATTTTGATATTATCACATTAGAATTCAACTTATCATCATGCAATTTGTAAGCTTAAAAATTTAGCAAATGCTACATCATGCAAGCTAGCAAAAATTTAGCAAATGCTATATCACATTAGAATATGCAAGCTATCAAGTTTTAGATATGCAAGATAGTAAGATAGCAAGTCCTACTTCATAATATTTTATAATATTTTAGAACATGCAAGCTAGCAGTTTTGAGATGTTCAAAAAGCAACTCTTGCTTCTTGAAATATACAAGTTGCAAGCTACCAAATTTTGCTTCCTTTGCAATGTTTGAGTTTGCAATTTTGCTTCCATTCCAAAGTGCAAGTTTAGTATGTTTAGCATCTTTAGATAGCAACTATTTGCTTCTCTTTAGACTACTAACTAGTAATTTTTACGATATGCAAGTTTTACTACATACAAGCTAGCAAAAATTTTGAAAGCAAATGCAAGATAGCTTTCTTATGTAAGCTCATGATTCTTGCTTCTTATTGCAATATGCAAGTTACAAGTTTTGCTTCTTGAGATAGGCAAGATAGCACATTTGCTTGATATTACAAGATAGCATTTCTTGCTTTTGAGATGAGCAAGCTAATAAGTTTTGCCCCTTTTTGTGATATGTATGTTTGCAATTTTTTGCTTCTCTTGTCTTGTGCAAGCTAGCTATCTCCCCCTTTGTCATTGTTAAAAAGAAGGAAAGACCCTTTACATCAATTATGACAAAGGTAAGTATCAATCTTATTCGTGCATCATTATATTTTCAAATTAAAACATGCACCTTTTTAAAAACCTTATATTTCATTCATGCACGATATTGAATAAATCAATCAACATTATGATCATGTCATACATGATACTAAAATTTTTAACTATTTATCAACATTTTGATCATGATACCAACATTCATCATTTAGAGCATTCATGACACAAAGCATTAAATCAACATACATCATTTTAGCAACAACTCATAGCATTTTAAATCATGATTTACATTATATGCAATACATCACATCATAATTAAAAAACATAAGTATTGCATGCATCATTGCAAATCATAAATGTTTCATATTAGGATGGTATCAATTTTATCAAATTGTATCCTACCATGCATGTTCATAACTTTTCATTTGTATGCATCAAAATAATATCAAGAGTATTTTATGCATAATACCAAATCATTATTTATAATTATATCAATATTCTAATCATTATTTCCATCTACACATCATGATAACAATAAATTTACACTATAGACAATCTCATGTTTTATCATTCAAGCTAGCGTATATTTTTGTAATTAGCAAGTTAACAATTTCCTTTTTCTTTTATAACAGTGAATCAATCATATCAAGGCATTTGTATCATAGATACAAAGAAATCATATCATCAAAGATAAGACCATTTGAATACCAAAAGATATGATTTATTTCAATAGATCTCCTTTATTTTTATAAATGTCAAAAATAAATGTAGGAGATCAAATGTTATATTACCTTGATTCTTGCATAAGAAGTCTTAAGTTATAAATTTCGAAAAATCATGATAAGTCTTATTCAAATTCAAATCATCAAATCAAAATCAATTTCAAGAGATTCATAAAAAGAAAAACATAGATAGATTTTTTAATCTCTCAATTCTTTATGAATCATAAAAATTATAATTCCAAAAAAATCATGATTCATTTTGGAAATTTTCTTCTTTAGTAAACAATAAGAAGAAACATGGGAGTTCAAAGAACAAGATCTTGATTCACAATAAAATTTCATGTATCGAATATCGAGAAATCAAGATGATGATTCATAAAGAATATCACAAGTTACATTCAAGAGAAAAATCATCATTCATTTTCAAATCATTCAATTTGTCAAATCAATATTTCTTGGGTATGCATGATATCAAAACATGGTTTCAAATCTTCAACATATAACATGCATGAATTCAAAAATCGAAAGGAGAAGGGAAGAATTCAAAGGTACAAAGATTTCAACCATCTCATAAACAAATGAAGGATCAAGTCATGAATCCAAAATTCCATGAATAATTTCGACAAATCTCCCTTTAAATAATCAAAAAGATCATTAAAGGAAATCTCATATTATTCCATAAAATCAAGATCATGATTTTGATAAAACTCATTTCGAATTCAAATTATCAAAATCATTTTTATGGTTCACAAAATTCATAACATAAGTAGATTCATGATTTCATTGATAACAGATTTTTCCTTTTATTTTAGAGTGTTTCATTTTAAGTGATTGATTTCACGTTAAAATGCTTTCAAACATGCATCAACGTTTAGGATCAAAAAATGAATTTCGTCATAAAACCATCAAGACCAATAAATTACAAAAATCATTATGTATTACTTTAAAATCTCATGCATAAAGTTATCAATCATGGTATCAAAATTTCAATATTTTCATTCCATCATTTTGCATTGGTTTCATTGAACATAATTTTGAATAATTCTTATAGATAACTAAAACTTCTTTAGTTTTAATTTATGTGATTGACTTTATATTAGCATGCTCAAATTTTTTTCTTAAGTCAAAACCATATGTCATGTTTGACTACCAAAGACAAGGTTCGAAAAAAAGATCATCAAGCCTTCCATTCAAAAGCCATGCATCATTATTAAGCATGATATTAAACTTCTCAATATTTTCATTAAGACATCAAGCATGGTTTCAATCAAAATCGTAAATCATCAAAATACACATTCTTACTTCTCAAGCACATACTTAAGATTTATATTTAACATTTTATTGCATTTTCATTTTTAAACATTAAATTATTAAACATGTAATTTTCAAGAAAATCAATCCTAAACAAAATTAAAAATAACTCATGAAAAGTATTATGTAATTTCGAAATAAATTAGGGGGATTTCGATTACCTCATCGTTGAAAGCGGTTAAGGCGTAGTTTGCCACCTCGCATTTCTTGATTTTCTCCTCATCTTCGGAGGAGCTCGATTCATCCCAATTTGTGTTCTTCTTCTTGCGTTCAAGCAAGTAGTTCTGTTATTTTTGCTTTTTAATTTTTGTTTTATTTGTAGTTTAAGTTCACCATCACTTAAGCTTATGCTCGAGTGGTCTTCATGTGTTCTATGTCCCAAATCCTTCCTGTCCTTTGGAAAGTTGTTCTCGAGTTCCCTTTTTGTCACATTGTTCATTTCGTAGGTCATTAGAGACCCAATTAGTTCTTCGAGTGGAAATGTTTTAAGATCCTTGGCCTCTAGAATGGTTGTAACTTTTGAGTCCCAACTCTCTAGAAGGGATCTTAGAATATTAGTTACTAATTCAAAGTTAGAAAAATCTTTACCAAGAGCTTTCAGTCTATTGATGATATCCGTGAAACAGGTGTACATGTCTCCGATGGACTCACTTGGTTTCATCCGAAAAAGTTCATAAGAATGCACAAGAATGTTGATTTTGGACTCTTTCACTCGGCTAGTGCCTTCATGAGTGACCTCAAGAGTTCTCCAAATATCAAAAGCTGAATCACAATTCAAAACGCAATTAAATTCATTTTTCTCAAGTGCACAATATAAGGCATTCATAGCTTTTGCGTTTAAAGCAAAAAACTTTCTTCTCCGATTCATCCCATTCGCTCATCGGAAGAGAAGATTTTTTGAAATCCATTTTTAATAATATTCCAAAGCTCGAGATTCAACGAAAGTAAGAAAACTCTCATTCGAGTTTTCCAATAAGTGTAGTCTATCCCATTGAAAAAGAGAGGACGAATGAACGAGTGACCCTCTTGAAAGCTATAAAGAGCCATTTCTATTTGGGTGTTAAACCAAAGTAGAAAACCGTGGCTCTGATACCAATTATTAGGATCGGAACGGCACTAAGAGGGGGGGTGACTTAGTATAGCAGATTAAAATTCGTAAGTTTGAAAATGATTTCGTAAATGCATAGAGATTTTGATTTGACAATGAATGACTTGGTAAAAGTAGCTCGAGTAAAGTGAAAAGATAAAACCCAAAAGCTTGCTACTATGTAAATAACGGTTTAAGAAAGGTAAACACTCACACATTTAAAGAACAAACCAATTTAAAGTGGTTCGGACAAAACGACCTACATCTACTTGCGAAGCCTTCTTCGATGAGGCTCCCAACTTCCACTAGCAAATCACTTTGAAGGGGAAGGACAAATACCCCCCTTACAACCTTTTACAAGTGGTTCACACTCTTACAGATTTTCAACGAGAAAGAAGGAGGTGAACACTCAAGCAATTGAAAACAAGCCTTGCCAAAAACTTTACAAAGGCTTTTGTCTCAATCTAATGCTCCTCAAAAAGTTGTAATCTCAGTTGAGAATTGAGGGGTATTTAGAGGCCCCAAGAGGATTCAAATTTGAGCTCCAAATTTGAATTCTCTTGGATTCCCGAAGCCGGCTGTGCTACCGCCCGACCTTTCGGGTGCTGGGCGGTGCCACCGCCCAGTCTGGCGGTGCCATTGCCGGACCTCTCAGGTGCTGGGCAATGCCACTATCCAGTCTGGCGGTACCATCGCCCAATCCTCGGGTTCTGGGCGGTGCCACCGCCCAGTTCGGCGGTTCCACCGCCTGGTCCTACGGGTCACTAGATGGGCTTCAAATCTAGCCCAAACAAGGTAATATCAGGCCCAGTTGGCCCCTAACCAGAATATAAGATTATCCCTTAATCCTAACCCTAATTACATGCAAACTATGCAATTGAAAACATAGTCCTAAGCAAGTTTTCAACCGGCAAACATCGAGCCTCCTTCCGGTGAGCTTTTCGGTGATCTTCTAGTGGACTTTCGATATACCCTCAGATTTCTTTCGATGGACTCCCAACAGGCTCCCGATCTTGTGGCGAGTTCAGCGAGTAGCCGAGCCTTCTCAATGATCTCTGTGAACTTCTGACGATCTCTTCAGTGGACTTTCGAAAACTCCGACAAATCCCCGATTTCTTCTCGGTTGGTTCCAGCAGCATCTCCGACGAATCTTCGGACTCTCGAACACCCATCGAACTTGACTCCGATAGACTTGCTTTATGTCTTCAAGCTATCGTAGTTAATCCTGCACATGTAAAACAAAAGTTCGATCTAGACAATTTCTCCTAAGCAATTAATCAAGTTGTCCGGCATGTCATTGGTCCTTCGACGCTTCGTCCGATTCTTCGGCGCATCATCCTCTCTTGCGGCATATTGCCCAATCGGCCAGTTCACTCCGCAACTCCAATATCCTTGGCACAACACCCGCTTTTCTTGGCCTGATGCCCGAATCCATAGCCCGAAGCCTTCTGTCGATACCTCGACTGATCCACCGGCCCGATGTCCAATCTTCTGACATGTTCCTCCGGCACAACATGATTTTTCTGCTTTAATTATCTCATCCTGATCTAAGCATCCTACATCACTCAAAACGCAGATTAAATCATAAACACATATCAAGTGGTTTCATCATCAAAATACGAGATTCAATAGGTACCACTTGTTGAATCTTAAATTTTGATAATGAAATCAATTGATAAGTTTACGATCTAATCCATGTTTTGAAAAAAGTAATATAGGCCTAACCATGATCATGAAAAGGCAAAATAATTGAAATAAGAAGAATTAGATGTTGGGTTAGAGTCAAAAAATGGGCATCGGATCAGAAGAATCGGATGTTGCGCCAAGATCAAATGTTGCGGGAATCAACAAACTGATGGATCGGGCGATACGCCGAAGGTTCGGATGATGCGCTGAAAGTTCATTGGGAGTTTGGATGAACAAATGATGTGCCGGACAACATACTGAAGGTTTGCAGTAAGGTAAACAGGAAGAATAAATGCAAACCAGAGAGCATCGCAATTTTAGAGTGGTTCGGTCAATCTTGACCTACATCCACTTTTGACTTCCTCCTCCGACGAGGTCACCGACGTCCACTAGAGGCCTTCCTTCAATAGGTGAAGGCCAACCACCCTTTTGCAATTTCACTCCTTTCGATGGGCTTAGGTGACAACCCTTACAAAATTTTCACTTCTCTCTTAAATGATCAAAACTTGGAAGAAAAGAGGGAGGAGAACTTTTGACCTTTACAACACTTTTAAGCTCTAAAATCACAGAGTAAGATCAAGCTTTCAGTTGCCCTTTCATGCAGAAAGGGTGGGGTTTATATAAGCCCCAATTAGTTTGAATTTAGACCTGAAAAGTGTCATCTCCTAGTTTTTCGGGGTCCTAGCAGTACTACCGCCATAACTGGGCGGTACTACTGCCTATTATCTGTCACTGAGAGGTACTACCACTCAGTCTGGGTGGTACTACTGCCTGACATCGTTCGGAGATCGAGCTCAGGCAATACCACTGCCTGACAGGGGCGGTACTATCGCTGGCAGTAATAACTACCGGCGGTACTACCGTTGGTAGTAATAACTGTCGGCGGTACCACCGCCTGATAGGGGTGGTACTACCACTCAGAATTCCTAGGAGACCAAGTCTCTTGGGTGGTGCCACCGCTAGCCTTAGCGGTGGCACCGCCGACTAGGAATTCTAGGTCCGAATGGGCTGATCCATTCGGCCCAATTTGGGTTTGTCAAGGGCCCAATTGCCCCCAGATTAAGTTAATGGGATCACTTCCTATTCCTAACTTAATCTACATGCTAACTATGATATTTAAGACATTAATACTGCAACTTGCTCCGGTGCGTCAATCGCTTCTTCCGACGAACTTCCGGCGAACATCCAACGAACCCTCGGCGATGCTCCAGCGGACTTCCGGCAAACTCCTGGACTTGCGATGATCCACTTGGCGAGTTCTGACGAGCTTCTTTGGCAAGCTCCTATTGAATCTTGGATTGTGATGATGAAATCAATTGGTAAATTGTTTGACCTAATATATGCGTTGAGATAAGTGCGTAGGCTTAACTATGATAGCGATAAGGCGTAAAGCAGATGATGGGCCGGAGTCAAAGATTCAGATGATATATCGAGAGCTCGCTTGAAGATCGCCGAGAGCTCGTTGGAAGATCACTGAGAGTTCGTTGGAAGATCGTTGAGAGTTCGTCGGGAATTCACTGGAAGACTCGTCAAGAAGTTCGCCAAAGGATCGCCGAGAGAAAGATCGACATATCGGACTAATTGCTTGCCTTAATTGTAGTTAGAATCGTAAATCGAGTTAGGATTGGGTGGTGATCCCACTAACTCAGTTAAGGGCCTACTAGGCCCTTCATAGGGCTGAATTGGACTGGATTGGATAGCCCATTCGGCATCTAAATTCATGGTCGGCGGTGGCACCGCTTGGTGACCTAGTCTCCCAGGTAGTCTGGGCGATGGTACTACCCAGACTAGGCGGTGGTACCGCTGGCAATCAATGCTGCTAGTGGTGGTACCGCCCCTGTCAGGTGGTGGTACCGCTAGAGCTCGGTCTCCGAGCTCTATGAAGCGGTGGTAACGCCCATTAATAGTGGTAGTACTGCCAGCATACCGAAATCCATGGATTTGAATTTTTTGGCTCCAACTTTTAAAGCCATTGGGGCCTATAAATACCCTACCCTTTTCTGCATGAAGGGTAACAAAGAGCTATCATATGTGTGAAAAATTCGAAGTGTTTGAGGTGTGAAAAGTGTTGTAAAAGTGAGAAGAGTTCTCCTCCTCCCTCTCTTAGCCTTGTAACCATCCAAGAAAGAGGAGTGAAACTTTGAAGGGTTGTCTCCTAAACTCGGCAAAAGGAGAAAGTGCTGTAAAAGGTGGTTGGTCTTCGCCTATTGAAGGAAGGCCTTTAGTGGACGCCGATGACCTTGACGGAGGAGGAATCTAAAGTGGACGTAGGTCTCATTGATCGAACCACTCTAAATTCTGGTTTGCTTTTCATTTTGTATAATTTACTTTACTACAAATCTCTTTGAGCATCTCCTTACATTTTTACGAAAGTTTTAAGTTCAACATCTTTCCGAAATGATTTGAATCAAGACGAACTTTCTACGAAATCGAAGAATTTTCCGCTGCACTAATTCACCCCCCCTCTTAGTGCCACTCTTGATCCTAACAATTGGCATCAGAGTGAGGTTCACTCTCATTTGGTTTAAACCCTAAGAGAGATGGCATTTATTGACAACCAAGAGGGTCATTCAATTACATGTCCGCCCATGTTCAATAAGACGGATTACACATATTGGAAGAGGATCTTCCTAATTTCAACAGATTTTGAATTATGGAATATTGTTGAAAATGGGTTTCAAAAGTTTTCTCTTCTAGTGAATGATTAGAATGAGTTAGAGAAGAAGACTTTCGCTTTAAACGCTAAGGCTATGAATGCCTTGTTTTGTGCTTTAGATAAAAACGAGTTCAATCGTGTGTCTATTTGTGAAACCGCTTTTGATATTTGTCACATACTTGAAATGACTCATGAAGGCACTAGTAGAGTGAAGGAGTCGAAAATTAAACTTTTAGTGCATACTTATGAGTTGTTTCGGATGAAACCGAGTGAGACCATTGGAGATATGTATACCCGATTTACGGATGTCATCAATGGTCTAAAAAGACTTGGTAAAGGTTTCTCAGATTTTGAACTTGTTAATAAAATTCTAAGATCCCTTCCAAATAGTTGGGTCCCTAAAGTCACGGTCATTCAAGAGGCCAAAGATTTAAATAAGTTTCCTCTTGAAGAACTAATCGGGCCACTAATGACCTATGAGATGACTTGTAATGCTCATAAAGAGCTTGAAAATAACCTTCCAAAGAACACAAAGGATATGACACTAAGAACTCAAGAAGATTACTTGAATGAAATTCAAGTGATGAGGACTTTGATGAAGACTTGGCACTCTTGACAAGAAAGTTTAAAAAATTCATAAAAAGAAACATATTTAAAAATTATACAAAAAATAAATTTGAACCTAAGAAAAAATAAGTGATATGCTATGAATGCAAAAAGCCAGGATACCTCAAGAGTAAATGTCCCCAAGCAAAGAGGAAGCAACCGAAGAAGAAGAAGACTCTTAAAGCAACTTGGGACGACTCAAGTGCATCCGAAGAAGAGGAGCTAACCAACACCGAGCAAGTTGCTCACTATGTGCTAATGGCTATTAGAGATGAGGTGAGTAGTTCCTTTGATGCAAATTTATCCTTTAATGAACTATTAAATGTGTTTCATAATTTATTTGATTAATGCAAATTAACTAGTAAAAAATATAAATTTATGAAAAAAGAGCATGCTTCTCTTGTCAGTGATTTCGATAGATTAAAAGTTGAGCACAATGATAGTTTAGCTCCATGTATGAAATGTGATGAACTAGAAATACTTTTAAAGGAAAACTTACTACTTAAAGAAACCTTAGAAAAATTTAAGGTTGGTAGCAAGTCCTTGAACATGATCCTTGCCAACAAGGGTCACGTTCAGAGAAAAGGCAGAATCGGATTTGTGTTGGCTCTCACCAAAATCCAACCACCTTTGTTAAAGGCCCCTACTTTGTATGTTTCAACCCGAAACAAATGTAACTTTTGTTACAAATTTGGACATGTAGCTTATCATTGTCCATTTAAGAAATGTAGTCCACACAAAATGATTTGGGTTCCTAAAGGAACCATAAAGAACTCTATGCAAAATGATGAGTTAAGCCAATTGATTTTTTAGGCACCCAAGGTCAAATGGGTATCAAAAAATCATCCTTTTTTATAGAAACGGTTACCATCATAAGCTAGGAGCAAGAGATGGTACATTAATAGTGGATGCTTAAGGCATATGACCAGAGATTCATCTCAATTCTTTAAGCTCACTAGCCTAAACGAAGGATATGTCACCTTCAGAGACAACAACAAGGGTAAAATCATTGGCAAAGGAACCATAGGTAACACATCCAACTTTTTTATTGAAGATGTGTTGTTAGTTAATGGCTTAAAGCATAACCTTTTTCAGCATTAGTCAATTATGTGATAAAGGATATATTGTTAGAATTGAATCGAATGCTTGTATTATTGAAAAACTATACGAAAACACATCTATGATTGCCCTAAAACAAAATAATGTATACATTATCAACATTGATGATCTTTGTAATGAAATGTATCTTTCGGTTTTAAATGATGATGCTTGGCTTTGGCATAAGAGATTAGGTCATGCTAGCATGAAACTAATCTCTCAAATCTCATCTAAAGAACTTGTAAGAGGATACAACCGTGATTTTTAAGAATTTTATGAATCTAATAGATACAACCATAATTTCGCTATTCCAAGAAATCCTCAACAAAATAGAGTAGTAGAAACTAAAAATAGAAACTTACATGAAATGGCTACAACCATGTTAAACGAACATAGCCTACCCAAATATTTTTGAGCCGAAGCCATAAATATAGTATGCTATGTTATGAATAGGGTTCTAATAAGACCATTGCTTTCAAAAACTCCTTATGAGTTGTGGAACAACAAGAAACCCAACATTTCATATTTTAAA
Source organism: Musa acuminata AAA Group (assembly GCF_036884655.1). Taxonomy (NCBI): domain Eukaryota; kingdom Viridiplantae; phylum Streptophyta; class Magnoliopsida; order Zingiberales; family Musaceae; genus Musa; species Musa acuminata. Next base: position 30,457,628 of record NC_088338.1, on the reverse strand, counting down.
GTTTTCAGATATAAATGCTTTATCTTGAATGAAAAAGATGCCTTAGGTAAATTTGATGCAAAATCCGATGAAGAAAATTTTCTTGGCTATTCTTTTATTTCTAAGGCTTTTTATATCTTTAACAAAAGAACTTTAATTATAGAAGAGTCTATTCATGTGGTTTTTAATGAAGTTTCTGTAACTAAGAAAAATTATTTTGATGATGATCTTAACTTTGATGCTTTAAATTTAAATAAAACCCTCTCTCCATCTAGCAACTTGGATGCATCTTCTTTCGAAACATCCTTACCTAAGGAATGGAAGTATGTAGATGCTCATCCTGAGGAGCTAATCATAGGACACACATCTAAAGGGGTTCAAACTCGTTCTTCTCTTAAGAGTTTTTGTGCCAAAACCGCTTTTCTCTCCCAAATTGAACCTAAATGAATTGACAAGGCCTTGAAAGATGATTCATGGGTTATCGCTATGTAAGAAGAGTTGAATCAATTTGAGAGAAATGAGGCATGGAAGCTTGTTCTAAGGCCAAATGACCATTTAGTTATTGGTACTAAATGGGTCTTTAGAAACAAGCAAGATGAATTTGGTATTGTAGTTAAAAACAAGGCTAAATTAGTGGCCAAAAGTTTCAACCAAGAAGAAGGTATCAATTATGAAGAAACCTTCGCTCCTGTAGCATAATTAGAAGTTATAAGGATGCTCCTTACCTATGCTAGTAGTAATAATTTGAAGTTGTTTCAAATGGATGTTAAAAGTGCCTTTCTTAATGGCTTTATTTCCGAAGAAGTTTATGTTGAATAACCCCCCGGATTTGAGAATAATAAGTTCTCTAATCATGTGTGTAAATTGACTAAAGACCTTATGGTTTAAAAAAAACCCCAAGGGCTTGGTATGAGAGACTTAGCTATTTTCTTATTCAAAATAATTTCTCTAAAGGCAAGGTCGATACTACATTGTTTATCAAAAATTTTAAAAATAATTTTCTTATTGTTCAAATTTATATTTATGACATTATTTTTGGCTCTACAAATGAATCCTTATATGAATCGTTTGCCAAAAGCATGAGTCTAGAGTTTAAAATGAGCCTAATGGGGGAACTAACCTTCTTTTTAGGCTTACAAATCAAACAACTTAAGGATTGTATTTTTATTAGTCAAACAAAATATACATTAGACTTGCTAAAATGATTTAATATGGATAGTTCAAAGGCTATCAATACTCGTATGAGTACCTCCACTAAGTTAGACATTGATGAAGGTGGAGAAAGCTTTGATCAAAAAGCCTATAGGGGTATGATAGGTAGTTTGTTAAACTTCACTACAACTAGACCGGATATCATGTTTAGTGTAAGACTTTGTGCTAGATTTCAATCTAACCCTAAGCAATCTCATTTAAAAGCTGTCAAAAGGATTTTTAGATACCTAAAAGGAACTCCTAAATTAGGATTATGGTATCCAAAATCTAAAAATTTTGAATTGCTTGGTTATGTCGAAGCTGATTTTGCTTGGTAACGAAGAAGATAAAAAGAGCACATCTGGAACGTGTCAATTTTTAGGACACACACTTGTCTCTTGGTCCTCCAAGAAACAAAACTCGATTGCACTATTCACAATCGAAGCCAAATACATTGCGGCTAGTGTATGTTGTGCACAAGTTGTATGGATGAAAAATACATTAGAAGATTATAAAATTTATCTTAAGAATATTCTGATAAAATATGACAATACAAGTGCAATATGCTTAACAAAAATCCCTATTCAACACTCTAGAACTAAACACATTAACATTAGGCATCACTTTATATGAGATCTTGTTAATAATCATGATATAATCTTAGAGTTTATTGATACGAAACATCAATTAGCCAATATCTTTATAAAACCTTTAAATAAAGAACAATTTGATTTCATTAGAAGGGAATTAGGGATGTTAAATAGTCTGAATACATAAATTTGTTAAATTTCATTTTCGGACTTTCTTGATTCATGATCACTCACTTGAATCATGAACTGCACAATAAGTCATATGAATCTTATCATACACATTTTGTTTACGATGATTTCGTATAAATTTTTATATGATGAATTATGAATTTTGGTACAAATCTCTTATGATGCGAAGTTTACATACTAATGTGTGTGTAAATAAGTGTGTATACTTCACAAATGCGAGTAGTGCTCACTGCCTGTAGGCGGTGGCAACGCCCAGCTAGCGATAGCACCGCTAGTTGTCATGGGTGGTAGGTGGTAGCACCGCCCAATCGGCAGTAGCACCGCCAGTTGAAATGGGTTGTAGGCGGTAGCACCGCCCAGCTAACGGTGCCACTACTCGCAACTGCCCTATATAAAGAACAAGTTAGGGCTAGCGGTAGAATCGACCCCAACTCATTCCACTGTTAGGATCGGGGTTGGCACTAAGAGGAGGGGTGAATTAGTGCAACGGTAAAAATTACGTCTTCAAAAACTTTCATATGATTAAAACCGTTTCCAATGTAAAATTGTTTCGTAAGGTAATACTTTGAAAGGGTACATAAGAGAGTAGTGGATGTAAAGAGGTTTGCAGTTAAATTAAATTGCTCAAAGAAATATAAACCAGATTTTAGAGTGGTTCGGTCATCGTGACCGATATCCACTTCACCGATTCCTCTTCCATCAAGGCCACCGGCATCCACTATCGGTCTTCCTTCAATAGGTGAAGACTGACCACCTTTTACACCCCTCTTCTCCTTTTCACGGGTTTAGGAGACAACCCATACAAGCTCTCACACTCCTCTTACAGAATTCTAAACGAGTGAAGGAGGGAATTTCTAAAGAGATTCCAGCAGCGTTTTCTCACTTTTGAATACTCTATGCTTATGTCTTTTAACCAGGAATGAGATGGGTATTTATAGGCTTCAAGTTGATTCAAACTTGGAGCCTAAAAGCATCTCATCCCTGGCTTCCTGGGCATGGGCGGTACCACCGCCTGCGTTGGGCGATACCATCGCCAGTGTTAGTCTGACATTGGGCGGTACCACTACTTGGTAAGCTGTGCTGGGTGGTACCACCGCCCGGACTAGCAGTTCCACCGCTTGGCAACCTACTAGGGGTGGTACAACCACCCAGAGTGGCGGTACCACTGCCTGATAAAGTCTCGGAGATTGTGCCACGATGGTGTCACCTCTTGGGGCACTGTTTGGGTCTCTCATTGGGCCAAACACAGTCCTTACATGGGCCTAGCTGGCCTCTAATTGGGTTGGCCTAAATCCAAACCCAATTATGTGCTAACTACGATTCCTAAGACATTTACTAAGCTAAATAAGTTCCTAAGTCTTGTTTCTTCCGGCGAGCATCCGATAATCTTCCGGCGAACTTCCGACGATCTCTCGGCAATATTCCGGCGAACTTCCGACGATCTCTCGGCAATATTCTGGCGGACTCCCGGCAAGCTCCTGGACTTCATGATGATCTTCTTAGCAAGTTTCGATGAGCTTCTTTGGCAAGCTCCGAGACTTCTTGGCTGGTTCCACTAGAACTTCCGACAAACGTCCGGACTTTCGACGAACTCTCGAACTCCCAACGAAATTGCATCCTTGACTTCGGAACTTCATTTTGCTTCATGTCTTGCTATCGTAGTTAATCATGTATATATAAAAACATACTTAGATCTAGACAATTAATACTAAGTATTAATCATGTTGTCCGGCATGTCATTGGTCTCTCAACGCTTCGTCCGATTCTTCGGTGCATCGTCCTCTCTTGCAGCCTATTGCCCAATCGGCCAATTAACTCTGCAACTTCAATATCCTTGGCGCAATATCCGCTCTTCTTGGCCCGATGCCTGAATCCATGGCCCGAAGCCTTCTGTCGATACGTCGACCGATCCTCTGTCCCGACGTCCAATCTTTAGATATATTTTCCTCCGACACAACATGATTCTTCCTGCTTTAATTGTCTCATCCTAATCGAAGCAACCTGCGTCACTAAAAATATAGATTAAATCATAAATATTTATCAATTGGTTTCATCATGAAAATCTGAGATTCAACATCTACAACTTTCCTAAGTGCCCCAAAACTTCTTGAATCTCTTGCTCTCCCTCTAGCAACTCAAAAATTTCCCCACTTTCTGCTATATCAAGGATCAATCTCCAACATCCTCTTGGAAATCTAAAGAAGGAAAAACCAATTTAATTATGACTTTGTATAACTTATTTTTGTCACTTATTTATCTTCATAACTGTAGTCTCCATGAGTTCTAGAAGATTCTCTAGGGACAAAGGGAAGAGGAGATTAGAGGAAAATTATGACTCCCTACATTTCGATTCTAATCAACATGCCCTTAAATTTTCATCCATAGAGTCTAGGAATGTTCATAGGGGTAAATATGTTGATTTAGAGGAATTAAGTGATTTAGAACCCATTCAATGGTTTGCTAATCTAGACATTCTCCCAATCCTTCAAATAAGTGAACCCATCAACCCTAGGCTTGTTAGGCTATTTTACAATAATTTACATGTAGATGAAAATGAAAGGGTATCTACTTATCTCTTAGGACATCATATACCCATTTCGGATAGCATGATTTGCAGCCTCATAGGAATTATGGAGCAAAAAAAATATTGTTATTTTAGAGGACAATGGGATGAAGAATCAGTTGGGACTATTTATACTGATGTCTTAGGAACAATTTTTGGTAATCCTAACTTATCTATTCTTCCTAAAAGCTGTGAATATTTATTACCTTTCAACACCAAAATACTTCATCACATCTTGATAAGCATTATAATTCCAAAACAATATCATCATGATGAAGTTAACCAAATGGAAATAGAAACAATGTATATGAAAGGACATGAAATTTGTTTTGGCTCCCTAATTCAACAAAATATGATTGAACTATCGAAAAAGGATATGATGCTTCCATATGGTAGCCTGATTAGAAGACTAATCCATGCTTACGACATAGCTTTTCCCACCTGATGAAGAAGTTATGAAACTAGATAGATTTAATGTCATAAATAGAAACCTACTTTGATGGTTGAGATGTATATTTAGAAATGGGATATGGATTAGACTGCCTAGAAGGACTGATCCTCCCTAACCAAAAACACCAATTTTTAGGGGTAATCAATCTCCTCTAACTGGTCCCTTTGAGGCAACACCTCCAACAGAGCAAGCACCTCCCTCATCTATCGACGACATAGGGACTTGAATGGATCGATTTAAACAATATCAAGATCGACTTGAACAACACAAAGATCAAATTTTAACTGAGTTGCAGCAGATTCATCAACAACTCAATAATTTGTTTAGACATTTTGACTTGCCACCATATAAATAGTTGTGTATATCTTTTTGCTGATGACAAAGGGGAAGAAGTGGACGAAATCCCTCTCCGTTATTCTACTTACTTTGATGTTGTAATCCTATGTTGTTTACCATGATGTTATAAACTTAAAATGCTATTTACTTTGATGTTGAAATTCTGTGCTTTGATGCTGAAAATTTCTATGATGTTGTGATCTCTTTAAATGATGAGCATGTTATCATATAATGATGCAATATTGCGCTTACTTTGATGCTGAAAATTTCTATGATGTTGTGATCTCTTTAAATGATGAGCCTGTTATCATATAATGATGCAATATTGTGCTTACTTTGATGCTGAAAATTTTTATGATGATTATGATCTCTATTGAATATTGAATCATATATGATGCAATATCGGATTCATAACTTTTGAGTGCTACAATGCACTAATGATATTACCTTATACAAGTAGTGATGAAAGACTATACCGAAATATTTTATCATGCATGAAGTGATTAAGCATTTAAAAATCTTGATGACTTGAAATTATGATGATGCACAATATTTCTAATTTCGATCAAAGCTTGAATTAAAGGTTGTGAATTTAAGTTTATATTTTCTCAAGTATGGCATATAGATAGGGGGAGTTAAGATTAACTCCCTCACCAATTGGTTATCATCATCAAAAAGGGGGAGATTATTGAATTTCCGATTTTGATGATAAAATCAATTAGTAAATTATTTGACCTATTCTATGTGTTGAGATAAGTGCGTAGGATTAATTACGAAAGTGATAGGGCGTAAAGCAGATGATGGGCCAAAGTCGAAGATTCGGACGATATACCGAGAGCTCACCTGAAGATTGCCGAGAGCTCGTCGGAAGATCACTGAGAGTTCATCGCTGAAAGCTCATCGGGAGAACGCCAAGAGTTCGTCGGAAGATTGCCGAGAGTTCGTCGGGAGTTCTCCGGAAGCACGTCGGAAGACTCGCCAAAATGTTCGCCGGAGGATTACCGAGAGAAAGATCGACATATCAGAATAATTGCTTGCCTTAATCATAGTTAGACTCATAAATTGAATTAGGATTGGGAGGTGATCCCACTAACTCAGTTAGGAGTCAATTGGGCCCTTCACAGGGCTAAATTAGATCGGATTGGATAGCCCATTCAGCATCTGAATTCATGGCCCACGATGGCACCGCTTGGTGACCCAATCTCGCAAGTAGTTTGAGTGGTGGTACCATTGACAATCAATGCTGCCAGTGGTGGTACCACCCATATCAGGCGATGGTACAACCAGAGCTCGGTCTCCGAGCTTTGTCAGGCGGTGGTACCACCTACATCCCGAAATCCAAGAATTTGAATTTTTTGGCTCCAACTTTTGAAGTCATTGGGGCCTATAAATACCCCACCCTTTTCTGCATGAAAGGGTAACAAAGTGATATCATATGTGTGAAAAATTCTAAGTGTTTGGGGTGTAAAATATATTGTAAAAGTGAGAAGAGTTCTCCTCCTCCCTCTCTTAGCCTTGTAACCATCCAAGAAAAAGGAGTGAAACTTGTAAGAGTTATCTCCTAAACCCGACAAAAGGAGAAAGTGTTGTAAAAGGTAGTTGGTCATTGCCTATTGAAGGAAGGCCTTTAGTAGACACTAGTGACCTCGACGAAGGAGGAAGCCGAAGTGGACGTAGGTCTTATTGACTGAACCACTCTAAATTCTAGTTTTCTTTTCATTTTATGCAATGTACTTTACTACAAATCTCCTTGAGCTTCTCCTTACATTCTTACGAAAGTTTTTAAGTTCAACATCTTTCCATAATAATTTGAATTGAGACAAACTTTCTACGAAATTGAAGAATTTTTCGCTGCACTAATTTACCCCCCCCCCCCCCCCCCCCCCCTCCCCGCAAGTGTTTATCCCTTAGCCGCGGCCCCCGTGGGCCGCTCGCCCATGGGAGGGCGGCACTGGCTGCCTGCGTACGCTGTGCCCATAGGCGGCGACCGAGGGAGCCGACGCCGCCCCTTGCGCATCGCAGGCAAGTCTACCTACGGGCGGCCTGCCTCCACGAAGATGTTAGGCTGCCATCTTAGAGTGCAGGAAGGGCAGCAACAGTTGCTTCCATTCCTCACCTATTGCGTCAACAATTTTGACGTCAAAAGCATTACACAAACACAACACACGCAGTTCAAAACCAATCTTTCGCACGAATAACTTGGCTCTGATACCGCTGTTGGGAAATCTTTGGGGGGGCGACATCACATACGCAGTGGAAGAACAAAATTAAAATCCCCTATTCCCAAAGTGATGTTCAATGTCGTGCGAAGATTGGTGCGCAAAATCTACGAAATAGAAAACTGCGTATAGTAAAGATTGTGTTACCTAGGGAGATCGTATATCCCTGAATTTTTGCAGATCTCTAGGAGAGGGTGAAGGAGGCCAAGCGCCCTCCTATCTCAGGGTGATCCATATAGTAGGGCAGCGATGATGCTCCTCAAAACTCCAGGCCTACTCTGAGGTGGACAGGGGAGAAGAATAGGAGAGGCAAACAAAGGCTCTAGCCTATGAACCACTAAATCCCTCCGATTTATAGAGGCCCCCTATCAACTTAACCCTAATGGATCCACCCCTATTGGATATTGGATCTTCATCCAACTACCCAAGCTTCTTAGATTAATAAATCTCTATCCAATAATCTCTCATGGGCTTTTATTGGATCTTGTCCATAGGATCCAATAATTCAGGGGCTTATTGGATATGCAATATAATAGGGGGTCCGGTGGATATCTTATATCCGAACCTCTACTCATCGTAACACCTACAATATATGTGTGACCTTCTAGGCACAATATCGAGCTAATCGTAAGTCATACCTATCATAACTCCTTCTTGCTCAGTGAATTATTATCTCTATAATAATTCACTCAACTCATCATCGACTGTGGACGTACGATTTAGGTTCCTAAAAGAACGTCAAATGACTCAATGCAATATGATAAGTTATATAGATCGATTTTTAAGGCACCAAAGATCAAATAGATACTTAAAAATCATCATTTTTTTAAGAAATATTTACCATCATAAGCTAGGAGCAAGAGAGGGTACATTGATAGTGGATGCTCAAGACCAGAGATCCAAAATAAACCATAAAGATCTCTAGCCAAAATAATAAAAAGGGGATCATAAGAATTAAAAATGTTAGTTACAAAATGATACTTAGAAGATCATGATGCAATAATTATTTGAAATCTTGTGTGATAAACACTTGATCTTGATCTCTCAAACCTGAAAATTCTTATGCACAAGTTCCCTTTCTAACTTCTTCCGGAGTTCTAAATTTCTAGGATACAGTCCCTAGACGAAACAAGGGAATCAAATCCATTGGACCTGTCTGTCCTTAGTTACCATGTACCTATAGTCCCTCATCCATCTAATATCCCAAAGACCGTATATCGGGCATGGTGCTATCAAACCCATACAGTTTCTACTAGAGTCTTGGTCTAATCGGATTCTCCTAGAGAACTCTTTCTCTCTCAATCCGAATGACCTTGGCCATGGATTTGTTTGCGTAAGAACACATGGGATATTCCTCTCATGACACCGAGAGTGGATAATCCTCTATCAATACTCAACATCCCTCATAAGGTTGACTACTACTCCCGATGACCGATTGTACTAGATTTGTGATATCAAAACCTATAAGTCTCGTATCAAAGAATGAAGCACTAATACAGGACATCCTTAGTGTCTTAAGTCTAAGTACCAAATACACTACTAGGACTACGGAATTGCTGTCTAATAATAAGGTATCATCAACCATCCAGCATTCCATAAGCGGATCAATTGGTGAACTCATTCTCCAATGAGCATCTGTACTGTATCCATAGTGTCCCCACATGAGTAGCTATAAGACCAACTGCATCCATCATATGGATGGGTATACAACACACTAGTTTGTCCAGTTATCTCGATGTCCCTCTCGAGTAACCTATATCCGGAAATATTTGGAATTTGTGTTTAAAGGTGAATCGGTCTCATTATCGTGATCTCATCACAATCCGATTCCCAATGCATAGATCCAAGGACATCACAATTTATATATATATATATAGATATAGATATATATATATATATATATATATATATGTATACATGTATATATATGTATACATGTATATATATGTATATATGTATATATATGTATATATACATGTATACATATATATACATGTATACATATACATATATATATACATGTATACATATACATATATATAAATATATATATATATATGTATACATATATATATATGTATACATATGTATACATATATACATATATACATATGTATGTACACATACATACATATGTATACATACATATATATGTATGTATACATATGTATATGTATACATACATATATATGTATGTATACATATGTATGTATGTGTACATACATATGTATATATGTATATATGTATACATATGTATACATATGTATGTATGTGTACATACATACATATGTATGTGGACATACATACATATGTATGTGGACATACATACATATGTATGTATACATACATACATATGTATTCATATATACATATGTATGTATACATACATATGTATGTATACATATATATATATATATATATATATATATATATGTATACATACATACGTATGTATACATACATACGTGTATATACATACATACGTGTATATACATACATATATGTATATATACATATATATATACATATATGTATATACATATATATATACATATATATATGTATATACATATATGTATATACATATATATATACATATATATATGTATATACATATATATATATATATATACATATATATATACAACAAGCAATATAAAATAATAAATGCCAAAATATAATAAGCAAAACGACTACGTGGTAAGTCACACATGTCATCACTCACGTGATTGGCTTGTTGGGCACCTATGACTAGCACACATATCATGAATGTAAGTATGTCTAAGAGGAAACGAGATGAGGTGAATAGTGCATACTTGTGACATTGTAGGCTAGGTCACATCCATGAGGGAATGATTCAAAATTTGCTAAAGGATTGATATCTAGATCCATTCGACTATGAGTTATATACAACTTGCGAGCCTTGCCTTCATGGAAAATTGACTAACTCTCCATTTAGTGGAATTGGAGAGAGAGCCATTGAGCTACTGAAACTCATACATAGTGATATATGTGGACCCATGTCAACTAAAGTCATTGGTGGTTACTCCTACTTCATTACCTTTACTGATGATTTCTCAAGGTATGGACATGTGTACTTAATGAAGTACAAGTTCAAGGCTTTTAAGAAATTCAAAGAGTATAAAATTGAAGTAGAGAACTAGACTGGAAAGTTTATCAAGACTCTTCAATCAGATCGAGGAGGTGAGTACTTAAGTATAGAGTTTACCCAATTCCTCAAGGACCATGGGATTTTATCCTAATGGACACCTCCTTATACACCTCGGCTCAATGGTGTGTTTGAAAGGAGGAATCTTACGCTGTTAGACATGGTATGGTCCATTATAAGTTTCGCTGACCTACCCATCTCATTTTGGGGATATGCCCTAGAGACCACAGCTTACCTTCTGAATAGAGTTCCAACTAAGTCGGTAGTGTCTACACCATATGAGATATGGAATGGGAAGAAGCCCGATCTTAAGGTTGTTGAGATTTGAGGCTGCCTTGCCCACGTTAAAAGACACAACCCCAATAAGATGGAATCAAGGACGGAGCGGTGCAAGTTCGTGGGATACCCCAAGGAAACTTGTGGGTATTATTTCTATAATCTCGAGGACCAAAACGTATTTGTAGCCAAGAGAGCAATGTTCCTTCAGAAGGAACACATTCTTAGCGGAGATAGTGGGAGCATGATAGAGTTGAGCGAGGTTGGAGAACCTAGCTCAAGCACCACTCTACAGCCCGAGTATGTTCAGGTACATAATACACAAGTTCCAACTTTACGTAGGTCTGGCAGAGTATCCCATCCTCCTGAGAGATATGTGGGACATATTAAAGGAGATGATGTTGAGGATATTGATCATCAAACCTATAAGGAGGCTATTATGAGTATAGACTCCGAGAAGTGGCAAGAAGCCATGAATTCTGAGATGAATTTCATGTACTCCAACAAGGTTTGGAACCTAGTTGATGCGCCCGAAGGTATTGTACCCATCAGTTGTAAGTGGATCTTTAAGAAAAAGATCGTAGTAAATGAAAATGTAGAGACCTATAAAGCAAGGCTAGTGGCTAAGGGGTATCGTCAAAGGCAAGGTGTTGACTATGACAAAACCTTCTCACCCATAGCAATGCTAAAATTCATCCGAATTCTATTGTCTATTGCAGCACACTATAATTATGAAATCTGGTAGATGGATGTGAAAATCACATTCCTCAATGGGAACCTCGAGAAGGAGGTGTATATGATACAACCCGAGGGATTCATATCCATGAACTACCTAGATAAGGTGTGTAGGTTGCTTAGATACATTTATAGACTAAAGCAAGCTTCCCAATGTTGGAACATAGGATTTGATGAGGCAATCAGATCTTTTGACTTCATTAAGAATGAAGATGAGTCTTGTGTATATAAGAAGGTAAGTGGGAGCGCTATCACCTTCTTGGTATTATACATGGATGACATCTTGATCATTGGGAATGATGTAGGAGTGCTATCCATAATAAAGGCTTGGTTATCTAGACGCTTCTCCGTGAAAGATTTAGGGGAAGCATCTTATATCTTGGGGATTCAAATCTATAGCGATAGATCTAAGAGGACGCTTGGTTTGTCTCAGTCCAAGTACATAGACACCATTGTCAAAATGTTTGACATGAAAAATTTCAAGAGATGTCTCATATCGATGAGACATGGGATATCATTTTCTAGAAGTATGTTTCCAAAAACTCTTAAAGAAAGGGCAAACATGGATAGGATTCCTTATGCCTCAGCGATAGGGTCTATCATGTATGTCATACTATGTACCAGGCCTGATATAGTGCATGCCCTGAGTGTCACGAGCAGGTATCAAGCAGATCCAGGCTTGGAGCACTAGAAAGTAGTAAAGTGTATCCTTAAGTACTTGAGAAGAACTAAGGATCTTTTACTAGTATATGGAGGTAGTAGCCTTAGGATTAAAGGCTATACAAACTCAAGTTTTCAGTCTGGTGTCGATGATAGCAAGTCAAATTTGGGGTATATGTACACCTTGAATAGAAGAGCAGTATGCTGGAAAAGTTCCAAGCAAGATACTACCACTGACTCAACCATAGGGGTAGAGTACATTGCTGTAGCAGAGGCATCAAAGGAGCGAGTCTGGATGAAGAAGTTCATTACAGATCTGGGAGTCATGCTAGGCAGTAAAGAATCGATTCCCTTATATTGTGACAACTACGGGGATTGCTCAAATAAGGGAATCCAAGTCTCATCAGAAGTATTTTGAGGAGGTTCCAACTTTTTAGAGAGATTGTGACCCGAGAGATGTAGTAGTGGAAATAGTTCCATCCAAAGATAATATTGCAAATCCACTTACAAAGCTGTTGTCTCAAATTGTCTTTGAGCATCACAAGGGTCTGATGGAGATCAGACACATAGGTGATTGGCTTTAGGTCAAGTGGGAGATTGCTAGTCATAGGTGTCCAACAAGCCAATCACGTGAGTGATGACATGTGTGACTTGACATGTAGTCTTTTTGCTTATTAAATTTTGACGTTTAGCACTTTATATTGACTATTGCATATATTCATATATATATTATGATGTCCTTGGATCTGTGTAATAGGAATCAGACCGTGATGAGATCATGATAATGAGATCGATTGGTCTTTAAACATAGATCCTAAATAATCCCAATCATAGGTTATTTAAGAGGGACATCAAAATAAACGGACAGACTAGTGTATTATATACTCATCCATATGATGGATGCAGCTGGTCTAATAGCTACTCATGTGGCGATACTAGGGATACAATACAAGTGCACATTAGAGAATGAGTTTACTGATTGATTTGCTTACGGAATGCTGGATGGTTGATGATCCCTTATTGTTAGACAGCGATTCTATAGTCCTAGTGGTGTATTTGGTCCTTAGACTTGAGACACCAAGGATGTCCTATATGAGTGCTCTATTCTTTGATACCAGACTTATAGGTTTGGATGTCCCAGATCTAGTACAACCGGTCATCGGGAGTGGTAGACAATCTTACGAGGGCTATTGAATGTCGATAGAGGATCATCCACTCTCGGTGTCATGAGAGGAATATCTATGTGTTCTTGCTCATACAAATCCCTGGCCATGGTCATTCAGATTGAGAGAGAATGAGTTCTCCAAGAGAATCCGATGAGTTTGACAGCACCATTCCCGGTATATGGTCTTTGGGATATTAGATGAATGAGGGACTATAGGTACACGGTAATTAACAACAGACAGGTCCAATGGATTGGATTCCCCTATATCATCTAGGGATTACGACGTAGTGGCCTAGTACGTCCATAGTTGATGAGTCAAGTGAATTATTATAGAGATGATAATTCACTGAGCCAGAAAGAGTTCTGATGGGTATAACTCACGGCTAGCTCGATATTGGGCCTAGAGAGTCATACATATGTGGTAGGCGTTGTGATGAGTAGAGGTTCGGATATGAGATATCCGTCGGACCCCATGGACGAGATCCAATAAAAGCCCATGAGAGATTATTATATAGAGATCCACTAATCTAAGAGGCTTTGATAGTTGGATGAAGATCCAATTCCCAATAGGAGAGGATCCATTAGGGTTAAGATTGACAAGGGACCTCTATAAATAGAAGGGATTCAGTGGTTCACGGGCTAGAGCTTTTGCTTGTCTCTCCTATTCTCCTCCCCATCTCCACCTCAAAGTAGGCCTGGAGTTTTGAGGAGCGTCGTTGCAGCCCTGCTGTGTGGATCACCGCTAGAGAGAAGGGCGCTTGACCTCCTTTACCATCTTCTAGATATCTGTAGGGATTCAAGGATATACAATCTCCCTAGGTAACACAATTTATTCTATACGTAGTTTTTTTAGTTATGCAAATTTTTGCGCACCAATGAACATCTTTTTGAGAAATTAGGGATTTTGTTTTTCTGTTCTTTCGCTGTGCATATGATGTCGCTCCCGAGATTTCCCAACAACATCTACGAGGGAAGGATTCAAAAGTTGTTTAAATGATGGATATCTAAATCTATTCGACTATAAATTATATACAACTTAGAAGCCTTGCCTTCATGGAAAACTGGCCAACTCTACATTTAGTGGAACTAGAGAGAGAGCCACTGAACTATTAGAACTCATACATAGTGATGTATATGAACCCATATCAACTGATGCTATTGGTGATTACTCATATTTCATTCCCTTTATTGATGATTTCATAATGTTATAGTGAAGGTCATATAGTACTGTCACATAGTGAGATATCCATCACTATAGTTTTCCTTACATATATGAAATATCATGATAACATTGCATACTCAAAGTGAGATATGTGATGATTGGAGTTATACTTTATAATGATTTACATTTATTTACATTTGTATAGCATTCTACGCAACATATCTTCCCATCACAAAAAATAATAATAAATTACACATACGCCAGAAAATCCATATGATGTTCAAACTTTGTCTATTTTATGATATGTGATGTAAAATTATTATTTTGTTTCTCCAAATTTACTCCAATTTAGACAAAGAAAGGTATAATCTAAAACTGTGCCTCCTAGTAAAATAAATAAATAAATAAATAAAATAATTTTTTTATTTGAATTAGAATGCCGATATATATATATATATATATATATATATATATATATATATATATATATATATATATATATATATATATATATATATATATATATATATATATATATATATATATAATGTTATTGAAGAAGCTCGGCCAGTTTAAGGCGAAATCCGACGTTGACAAATCGAAAAGATCGGCAACTCAGCCTCAAGTTGACCGCGATGTCATTATAGCGTCTTGTTTAAGGCATCTATTACACCGGTCTTGCTTCCACTAACATGCATTCAACTAAACGTAGAGATTGGCGTGGACGTCCAACTTCGAACCAAACTGCGCTTGCAACATAAATGCTACGTTGCATTTACGTTAGGACGTCAGTTCCAAGGGAGACGATTTCAAGCACTCACAGCTAAATCATCCAAAGTCAAGAATGCAGCGAGATGTAGCCCATCGAAGTTGACTTCCTTAGCCAATGCGTTGATCCAAACACTGTGTGGCAGCAGTCCCGCACGTTGCCTATAAATTCTTCCACCTCTCCTCCATCTTTCACCACCAGTCTTGAGCCTTGTCATCACCTGAAGCTTTCGTCTTCTTCGTTAATTCATTTCTTGGTGATCATAGTCCAAGCAAGTTAGCGAGGATGGCGATGCAGATGATCGAGAGCTACAAGGCTGGGGCCGAGGTTTATCATGGAGATCATGCCCTCTGCAAAAAGAAATCCATGCAACTACTACAAGAACTGGGCCTTCCTAAAGGACTGCTACCCCTGGAGGACGTCGAGGAGTTCGGCTACCACCGCGCAAGTGGATTCATGTGGATCGTCCAGAAGAAGAAGATAGAACACACATTCAAGAAGATCAAGCAGCATGTCTCCTATGCCACCGAGGTCACTGCCTTCTTGGAGCAGCGCAAGATGAAGAAGATCATAGGTGTGAAGACTAAGGAGCTACTTCTCTGGCTCTCTGTCGTCGAAGTCTTCATGGACGATCCCTCTTCTGATAAGATCACCTTCAAGACTGGCACCGGGTTCTCTGATAGCTTCCCGGTGTCTGCGTTCGATCTGGAAAAGTAGAAGAAGAGCAAAAATTTAGCAAGACTACATATATGTTCCTTAGTTGTCTTTCATCTTCTGTGTGTACACTAAATAGTCGTCCTAGTCTTCAATGTCTCCATTGTTTGATTAATGTAGCTGACGTCTATGTTACTAGAGTTCAATACATCAATAATGGAATCATAAGTTATATTATTTTCTGATCTTGAAACACCCTTGGTCTTAAAGGCTACTCTTACCTTCTATTACAATGAGGCTACAAATCATTTTCGTATTTTATGAATGGAAAGGAATCAATGATTTAAAAATAATATATATGATTGATCTCAAATAATAAAGTTATCATTGTAAGGTCATGTCCGCAATCATAAATCACATCATCATGCTTACATTCACCGGGACCAGACCGAACTGGGTGGACTGGAAATATTAGGAATCACATCAGTTGATCCATCGATTTTTTAATATATTTTAAAATATCTTTAATTAAACATGTGATTAGACAATTTGATCCACATATTCGATAAGTGTGTTAGGATCAAAGCACTAAGAGGGGGGGAGGGGGGGGGTTGAATTAGTGCAGCGAAAAATTTTCGACGATTTAAAACTGCATTCGTACGACGAAATCGTTTCCGACGTAAAACCGTTTTCGGAAATTTAATTTGAAAGCGAGTTCGTAAATGAGTGCATCAAAAGTAATAAGGAAGTAAAGCATATATGGAGGTTTGCAGTAAGGTAAGCAGTAGGAATAAATACAAACCAGAGAAGACGAGAGTTTATAGTGGTTCGGTCAATCGTGACCTACATCCACTCCTTCAATTTCTCTTCCATCGAGGCCACCGGCATCCACTAACGATCTTCCTTTACTAGGAGAAGATCAACCTCCTTCTTACACCCCTCTTCTCCTTTTACTGGGTTTAGGAGATAACCCTTACAAGCACTTACTCTCCTCTCTTAAACAGAATTCTAACACTTAAGCTAGAGGAGGGAAATTCTAGAGATTGCAGCAGAGTTTTCTCTCTTTTAATTTCTCTGTGCTTGTGTATTTTACCCAAGGATGGGAGGGGTATTTATAGGCTCCAAACTGGTTTGAATTTGGAGCTCAAAAATGTCAACTCCCGGATTTCCGGGGTCCTGGCGGTACCACCTCCTGATTGGGGCGGTACAACCGCATGGCAGCTTGGAGACTGAGCCTTTGGGTGGTGCCACTGCCTGACAGGGGCGGTTGCACCGCCTGGCAGAGCTCGGAGACCGAGCGTAGGTAGTTACACCACCCAATCTCGCTCGGAGACTAAGCACAATCGGTGCCACCGCTTGACCGGGGCGGTTGCACCACCCAGTCTTGCTCGGAGATTGAGCCCAGGCGATGCCACAGCCTGGCACGAATTCTGGTCCGAATGGGTTGATCCATTCGGCCTAATTTGGGTATATCAAGGGCCCAATTGCTCCCGGATTAAGTTAATGGGATCACCTCCCATTCCTACCTTAATCTACATACTAACTACGATATTTCTTAAGACATTTACTATAACTTGCTTTGGTGCGTCAATCGCTTCTTCCGGCGAACTTCCGGTGAACATCCGACGAACCTTCGATGATGCTATGGCAGACTTCCGGCAAACTCCTAGACTTTGCGATGATCCACTTGGCGAGTTCCTACGAGCTTCTTTGGTAAGCTCCTGGACTTCTCGGATTTGTTCCCGCGGAATCTCCGACGACCGTCCGGACTTCCGTCAAACTCTCGAACTCCCAACGTGATCATAGTCTTGACTCTGGCGCAACTCCTGCTGCATGTCTTACTTCCATCGTAGTTAATCCTGCACATGTAAAACAAAACTTCAATCGAGACAATTAATCCTAAGCAATTAACCAAGTTGTCCGGCATGTCATTGGTCCCTCGATGCTTCGTCCGATTATTCGACGCATCGTCCTCTCCTGCAGCCTATTGCCCAATCGGCCAGTTGACTCCGTAACTCCGATATCCTTGGCACAATATTCGCTCTTCTTGGCCCGATGCCTGAGTCCACGACCCGAAGCCTTCTATCGATACGTCGACCGATCCACCGGCTCGACGTCCAATCTTCTAACATGTTCCTCCGGCACAACATGATTTTTTCTGCTTTAATTGTCTCATCCTGATCGAAGCATCCTGTGTCACTCAAAATGCATATTAAATCATAAACATATATCAAGTGGTTTCATCATCACAATACGAGATTCAACAATCTCCCCCTTTTTGGTGATGACAACCAATTGATGATGAAGTTAAACTTAACTCCCGGAGTTTAAACAAACTCCCCCTATCAATATGCCATATTGATAGAACCTTGAATTCAAACTGAATTCTAAACTTAACTCCCGAAGTTTAAACAAACTCCCCCTATCAATATGCCATATTGATAGAACCTTAAATTCAAACTGAATTCAAGTCATTGCAATATTCATTATGAATACTTGCAACACGTCATCATGAACTTATGCATAAACTTATGCATAACATCATACTTCTCCCCCTTTGTCATCGACAAAAAGGAGAAGTCCAACTATTCATTACATGAAAAACATAGTATCAAGTTTTATCATCATGCAATTTTGAAGTTAGAAAATTTAGCAAGTGTTACATCATGCTTAGAACATTCAAGCTATCAAGTTTTAGATATGCAAGTTTTACAGTATACAAGATAGCACTTTTGGTAATGTTCAAGATAGCAAGTTCTACATCATGCAAGCTAGCAATTTAGAGATGTTCAAGAAAGCAACTCTTGCTTCTTGAAATATGCAAGTTTGCAAGTTAGCAAATTTTTGCTTCCTTTGTAATATTTGAGCTCGCAATTTTGTTTTCATTGCAAAGTGCAAATTTAGCATGATTAGCATCTTGAGATAGGCAAGATAGAACATTTTTGCATTTTCTTGAGATTTCAAGCTAGTAATTATCGGTGATGTTCAAGATAGTAATTTCTTCTATTTTGAGAAGTGGAATTTTTGCTTTCGTCTTGAATTGTGCAAGCTAACTAGTTTGCCTCTTTTCATGATGTCCACGCTAGAAATTCTTGTGTTAGGATCGAGAGCACTAAGAGGGGGGAGTGAATTAGTGCAGCGGAAATCTTACAGCGATTAAAACCAAAAGCTACGTTCGTTCAATAAAAACTATTATGATGCAAAAGCTAATTCACAGTTTGTATCTAAGTGCAGTTTACGTCTAAGCGCAGATTGCGTCTAAGCGCAGTTTGCGTCTAAACACAGTTTGTGTCTAAGCGCAGTTTGCGTCTAAGCACAGTTTGCGTCTAAACACAGTTTGCGTCTAAGCGCACTTTACGTCTAAACGCAGTTTGCGTCTAAGCGTAGTTTACGTCTAAACACAGTTTGCATCTAAGCGCAGTTTACGTCTAAACGCAGTTTGCGTCTAAACGCAGTTTACGTCTAAACGCAGTTTGCGTCTAAATGGAATCAAGACGTAAATGAAAACTGCACAGAACCTTGTTCGTAAAAACGCAGAAGACAGTTTGCAGTTGTAAATGAAATCAAGACGTAAACGTAAACTGCACAGAACCTTGTTCGTAAAAGCGCAGAAGACAGTTTGCAGTTGTAAATGAAATCAAGACGTAAACGTAAACTGCACAGAACCTTGTTCGTAAAAGCGCAGAAGACAGTTTGCAGTTGTAAATGAAATCAAGACGTAAACGTAAACTGCACAGAATTCGTTCGTAAAAGCGCAGAGAGCAGAGGCTAAGTAGGAGGTTTGCAGTAATGATAAAGTGCTCAAAATAAATGCAAACCAGAGATTTAGAGTGGTTCGGTCAGTCTTGACCTACTCCATTTTGGGCTTCCTCCACCGATGAGGTCACCGACGTCAACTAGAAGCCTTCCTTCAATAGGCGAAGGCCAACTACCCTCTTACAGATTCACTCCTTTTGATGGGCTTAGGAGACAACCCTTACAAATGTTTTCTCTCCTCACTTTACAACTCAAATTGAAGAACAGAAGGAGGAGGAAAACTAGCAGTTTTGAGCTCTAAGAACCACTGAAAAGATCAAGATTTCGGCTTGAGTTCTTGCATGTCTCAGTGCTGAATGGGTGGGGTATTTATAGGCCCCAACCCAGTTCAAATTTGGAGCTCAAAACGATTAAATCCCGGAATTCCGGGATCAGGCGGTTGCACCTCTTGACTGGAGAGGTTGCACCGCTTGGCAGAGCTCGAAGACTGAGCTCAGGCGGTGCCACCTCTCTGTCAGGGAGGTTGCACCGCCCAGTCTTGCTCGAAGACTGAGCTCAGGCGGTGCCACCTCTCTGTCAGGGAGGTTGCACCGCTCAGTCTTGCTCGAAGACTAAGCTCAGGCGGTGCCACCTCTCTGTCAGGGAGGTTGCACCGCCCAGTCTAGCTCGAAGACTGAGCTCAGGCGGTGCCACCTCCCGGCTAGGGAGGTTGCACCGCCCAGTCTCGCTGGGAGGCTTAGCCCAGGCGGTGCCACCTCCTGGCCTAGGCGGTTGCACCTCCTGGCACTATTCCAGATCACTGGTTGGGCTCCAAACTTGGCCCAAACCAGTCCGAATTCGGGCCCAATTGGCCCAAGATTAAGTTAATGGGATCACCTCCCATTTTCCAACTTAATCAACGTGCTAACTACGATTAGATCTAAGACAATTTCTGCAGCTTTGCTTCGGTGCGTCAATCGCTTCTTCTGGCGAGTTTCCGGCGAACTTCCGTCGATCATCCGATGAACCCTCGGTGATGCTCCTGCGGACTTCCGACAAACTCCTAGACTTTGCGACGATCCACTTGGCAAGTTCCGACGAGCTTCGCTTGGCAAGCTTCTGGACTTCTCGGATCTGTTCTCGCAGAACCTCCGACGACCGTCCGAACTTCCGTCGAACTCTCGAACTCCCAATGTGATCATGAACTTGACTCCGGCGCAACTCCTGCTGCTTGTCTAACTTTCATCGTAGTTAATCCTGCACACTTAAAACAAAAACTTCGATCGAGACAATTAATCCTAAGCAATTAACCAAGTTGTCCGGCATGTCATTGGTCCCTCGACGCTTCGTCTGATTCTTCGGCGCATCGTCCTCTCCTGCGGCCTATTGCCCAATCGGCCAGTTGACTCCGCAACTCCGATATCCTTGGCACAATAACCGCTCTTCTTGGCCCTATGCCCGAGTCCACGACCCGAAGCCTTATGTCGATACGTCGACCGATCCACCGGCCCGACGTCCAATCTTCTGACATGTTCCTCCGACACAACATGATTTTCCTGCTTTAATTGTCTCATCCTGATCGAAGCATCCTGCGTCACTCAAAACGCAGATTAAATCATAAACATATGTCAAGTAGTTTCATCATCAAAATATGAGATTCAACAATCTCCCCCTTTTTGATGATGACAACTACTTGATGACGGAGTTAAACTTAACTCCCGGAGTTTAATAAACTCCCCCTATCAATATGCCATATTGATAGAAACTTGAATTGAAACTGAATTCAAGTCATTGCAATATTCATCATGAATACTTGCAACACGTCAACATGAACATATGCATAAACTTATGCATAACATGTCATGTCATCAACATACTTTCATCAACATACTTCTCCCCCTTTGTCATCAACAAAAAGGAGAAGTATCACAATCAAGTGTTTGTGATATTGGTTCAACTCATTGCATGAAAAACATAATATCAAGTTTTATCATCATGCAGTTTTGAAGCCAAAAAATTTAGCAATTGTTACATCATGCTTCGAACATTCAAGCTATCAAGATTTAGATATGCAAGTTTTACAGTATACAAGATAGCACTTTTAGAAATATGCAAGCTAGCAATTTAGAGATGTTCAAGAAAGCAACTCTTGCTTCTTGAGATATGCAAATTTGTCAAGTTTTGCTAGATGTGCAAGTTAGCATTTTTGCCTCTTGAGATAGGCAAGATAGCACATTTGCTTCTTTTGAGATAGCAACTTTTCGCTTCTCTTTAGACTACAAGCTAGCAATTAAGTTTTTGCATCTTCTTGACTTGTGCAATCTAGCTATCTCCCCCTTTGTCATTGTCAAAAAGAAAGGAAGAATACAGTTTTGTAGTTCTTTTTCCTTTTACAATGATTTCAAAATCATGACAAAGGATGAATAATCAAGTTATGAATGTCAAGACAATTTTTCATCATGAATATTTTATCATTGCATGCATCATTATCATAAGTTGAAGTATTACATGCATAATATCATATCATCATTTATAATTACATTAATGTTTCAATATAGCAATTTCTTCTCAAAATATGTAACTTAGCACTCATAGCATCATGATTTACATCATATACAATACATCACGTAGAAAGCATTAGTATTGCATGCATCATTTTAGCAACAAATCGTAGCATGGCAAGATATCATCAAGTAGAATTACGATGGAAGTTCTTGATATCTTAACACGATGAAAATTCAAATATGGCACTTATAGTATCAATTCATATATTTCTCCCCCTTTATCATCAACAAAAGGAGAAGTAGCTCTAGCTATTTTTAAAATATATGCAAGTTTTTATAACATGAAGCTATATTTTCATCACAACATATAAGCACAAAAGCATAGCAAGATTCTTAGGTTCAATCATGGCAATTCAACACTTGCTTCATGTGCAAGATTGCACTTGCTTTTCTTTGCATGTTCTAACTAGCAAAAGCTTTCTCCCCTTTGTTTTTGTCGAAAAGAAGGGAGAAATCAATGGCCAAAAATTTTAATTATTATACAGGCCATATTACAAAATCTTGTCATGATATCAAGAAAGTTCAAGAAGGACATGATCCATTCAACAAATCCTTTTAATAGGGCAAAGAAATTATATAACCAAGAATCATGATTAAAATATTTCATTATCATAGATCAAGTCATGATTCGTGATTCATCATAAAGCAAATTAATTTTCAGTCATCACATAAGACATTTAAAAAATTTTTGAAACATAGAAGAATGATTAATTTTAGCATGTAAAGTTTCAATCAAAATCAAGTCATGAATACCAATACTTTCATATTGTGAGTATCAATTCATGAATACCAAAAGATATTATTTGTGATTTCAATTTTGCAAGATCATGATTATGATTTAGACATAACTTATTCAAATCAAATCGTCAACTTG
Source organism: Musa acuminata AAA Group (assembly GCF_036884655.1). Classification (NCBI taxonomy): domain Eukaryota; kingdom Viridiplantae; phylum Streptophyta; class Magnoliopsida; order Zingiberales; family Musaceae; genus Musa; species Musa acuminata. The sequence goes on along the minus strand of NC_088338.1, from coordinate 30,434,347 downwards.
AAACTCATAATCAAGTTATTAAAATTAATTTCGAGATTCACAAAATATCATGAAATCAAAAGACAAGTTGCATTTCATTTGAAGAACTCCTTTTTGATAAATGTAGGGAGCATAATGAACGATCTTGATTTATAAAGAGCTTCATGTTATAGTTATCAAGATCATGATTTTAATAATTATTCTCTTTAGCAAAGAATCACAAAAGCACTTTATTTTTGCATAAGAAATCTCATTGTATTATGATTTATAAATTCTTTTTCTGCACATGAATCATAGGAGATATGTATGTGAAACAAATCTTTGCAAGCAAAGACACTATCATTCATATTTCAAGATGGAATTTATAAGCAGGAATCATTTCATCTGATCCATTTTAGAAAAATATTTTTCATAAGTGTATGAGAAAATCCAATTGTTAGGATACCAATTGTTAAGTGAATCCGAAAATGAAATTAGTACTTTCATGCATTCGGATAAGATTTTGCTATAGATTTTCGAGTTCAATTATGAAGATAAAACATGCTCATGATCATAAAAATTTATGTATCCAAAACATATAGTTTCCAACATGTTATAGTGTAAAATCATCATGGCAATTAAGTGTTTTGAACATTGAATCAAGAATGTCCGAAAAATAATCTTAACACGTTCATGCATTCGAGCACATTTTTGCCATAGTTTTTCAAATATATTTATGAGAATAACACATGCTTATCATCGGCTTAAAATCTCATGCATAAAATTGTTAATCAAAATATTTAATTTCATCATTATGCATTTCTTCAAATCAAACATGATCTTTAATCAAAATCGAGAAATAACAATGGAAATCAACGTAATACACATTATTACTTCTTAACAATGATTTCATATTTTCAATCAAGATCATTTTATTTGTTTATCATAAAATATGCAATATTATCATTTTCGAAATTACTTTGTATGATCATAATAATTTTTTTTTTTTCAACATGTAATTTTTAAGAAAATTAATTCTAAACTAAAAGAGAAAAATACATCATGAAAGCATCAAGTAATTTCAAAATAAATTAGGGGGATTTCGATTACCTCATCATTGTAGGCTGTTAAGGCGTAGTTTGCCGCCTTGCTTTTGTTGACTTTCTCTTCTTCGGAGGAGCTCGATTCATCCCAATTTTTGTTCTTCTTCTTGCGTTTAAAGCAAGTAGTTCGATTCTTTTTGCTTTTTAATTTTCGTTTCATTTGTAGTTTAAGTTCACCATCACTTGAGCTTATGCTCGAGTGGTCTTCAAATGTTCTATGTCCCAAATCCTTCCTGTTCTTTGGAAGGTGGTTCTCAAGTTCTTCACGTGCATTGCACGTCATTTCATATGTGATCAATGAACCAATTAGTTCTTCAAGTGGAAATTGGTTCAAGTTTTTCGATTCTTGAATAGCAGTTACTTCAGAATCCCAAGTTTTAGAAAGTGAGCGCAAAACTTTGTTAACGAGTTCAAAATCCGAAAAGCTTTTACCAAGTGATTTTAAACCATTGACGACATCCGTAAAACGGGTGTACATGTCAACAACGGTTTCGCTTGGTTTCATATGAAAAAGCTCGAAATCATGCAGTAAAATATTAACTTTCGAGTCTTTGACTCTACTAGTTCCCTCATGCGTGATTTCAAGAGTGCGCCAAATATCGAAAGCCGTTTCGCACAAAGAAACCCGATTGAACTTATTTTTGTCCAAAGCGCAAAATAAGGCATTCATAGCCTTTGCGTTTAAAGAAAAATACTTCTTCTCTAAATCCGACCAATCGTTCATCGGTTTAGAGGGAAGTTGAAAACCGTTTTCAACGATATTCCATAAATCCAGATTTAGAGAAATCAAGAAAACTCTCATTCGAGTTTTCCAATAAGAGTAGTCCAATCCGTTAAAGAACGGTGGACGAAAGACCGAAAAGCCCTCTTGAAGAGCCATTTCTCTCGGGTGTAAATCCGAAATGAGAAATACCCCGCTCTGATACCAATTGTTAGGATCGAGAGCACTAAGAGGGGGGGGTGAATTAGTGCAGCGGAAATCTTACAGCGATTAAAACCAAAAGCTGCGTTCGTTCAATAAAAACTATTATGATGCAAAAGCTAATTCACAGTTTGTAATTAAGTGCAGTTTACGTCTAAGCGCAGATTGCGTCTAAGCGCAGTTTGCGTCTAAACACAGTTTGCGTCTAAGCGCAGTTTGCGTCTAAGCGCAGTTTGCGTCTAAACACAGTTTGCGTCTAAGCGCAGTTTACGTCTAAATGCAGTTTGCGTCTAAGCGCAGTTTACGTCTAAACATAGTTTGCGTCTAAGCGTAGTTTACGTCTAAACGCAGTTTGCGTCTAAACGCAGTTTACGTCTAAACGCAGTTTGCGTCTAAATGGAATCAAGACGTAAATGAAAACTACACAGAACCTTGTTCGTAAAAACGCAGAAGACAGTTTACAGTTGTAAATGAAATCAAGACGTAAACGTAAACTGCACAGAACCTTGTTCGTAAAAGCGCAGAAGACAGTTTGCAGTTGTAAATGAAATCAAGACGTAAACGTAAACTGCACAGAACCTTGTTCGTAAAAGCGCAGAAGACAGTTTGCAGTTGTAAATGAAATCAAGACGTAAACGTAAACTGCACAGAATTCGTTCGTAAAAGCGCAGAGAGCAGAGGCTAAGTAGGAGGTTTGCAGTAATGATAAAGTGCTCAAAATAAACGCAAACCAGAGATTTAGAGTGGTTCGGTCAGTCTTGACCTACTCCACTTTTGGCTTCCTCCACTGATGAGGTCACCGACGTCAACTAGAAGCCTTCCTTCAATAGGCGAAGGCCAACTACCCTCTTACAGATTCACTCCTTTTGATGGGCTTAGGAGACAACCCTTACAAATGTTTTCTCTCCTCACTTTACAACTCAAACTTGAAGAACAGAAGGAGGAGGAAAACTAGCAGTTTTGAGCTCTAAGAACCACTGAAAAGATCAAGATTTCGGCTTGAGTTCTTGCATGTCTCAGTGCTGAATGGGTGGGGTATTTATAGGCCCCAACCCAGTTCAAATTTGGAGCTCAAAACGATCAAATCCCGGAATTCCGGGATCAGGCGGTTGCACCTCTTGACTGGAGAGGTTGCACCGCCTGGCAGAGCTCGAAGACTGAGCTCAGGCGGTGCCACCTCTCTGTCAGGGAGGTTGCACCGCCCAGTCTTGCTCGAAGACTGAGCTCAGGCGGTGCCACCTCTCTGTCAGGGAGGTTGCACCGCTCAGTCTTGCTCGAAGACTGAGCTCAGGCGGTGCCACCTCTCTATCAGGGAGGTTGCACCGCCCAGTCTAGCTCGAAGACTGAGCTCAGGCGGTGCCACCTCCCGGCTGGGGAGGTTGCACCGCCCAGTCTCGCTGGGAGGCTTAGCCCAGGCGGTGCCACCTCCTGGCCTAGGCGGTTGCAACTCCTGGCACTATTCCAGATCACTGGTTGGGCTCCAAACTTGGCCCAAACCAGTCCGAATTCGGGCCCAATTGGCCCAAGATTAAGTTAATGGGATCACCTCCCATTTTCCAACTTAATCAACGTGCTAACTACGATTAGATCTAAGACAATTTCTGCAGCTTTGCTTCGGTGCGTCAATCGCTTCTTCCGGCGAGTTTCCGGCGAACTTCCGTCGATCATCCGATGAACCCTCGGTGATGCTCCTGCGGACTTCCGGCAAACTCCTGGACTTTGCGACGATCCACTTGGCAAGTTCCGACGAGCTTCGCTTGGCAAGCTTCTGGACTTCTCGGATCTGTTCTCGCAGAACCTCCGACGACCGTCCGAACTTCCGTCGAACTCTCGAACTCCCAATGTGATCATGAACTTGACTCCGGTGCAACTCCTGCTGCTTATCTAACTTTCATCGTGGTTAATCCTGCACACTTAAAACAAAAACTTCGATCGAGACAATTAATCCTAAGCAATTAACCAAGTTGTCCGGCATGTCATTGGTCCCTCGACGCTTCGTCTGATTCTTCGGCGCATCGTCCTCTCCTGCGGCCTATTGCCCAATCGGCCAGTTGACTCCGCAACTCCGATATCCTTGGCACAATAACCACTCTTCTTGGCCCGATGCCCGAGTCCACGACCCGAAGCCTTCTGTCGATACGTCGACCGATCCACCGGCCCGACGTCCAATCTTCTGACATGTTCCTCCGACACAACATGATTTTCCTGCTTTAATTGTCTCATCCTGATCGAAGCATCCTGCGTCACTCAAAACGCAGATTAAATCATAAACATATGTCAAGTAGTTTCATCATCAAAATACGAGATTCAACATCTTGCTCCCCCTTTATCATTGTCAAAAAGAAGAGAAGACCCTTATATCAATTTTCAGATTATGACAAAGGTGAGTATCAATCTTATATGTGCATCATTATATTTTCAAATTAAAACGTGCACATTACAAAACCATACATTTCATTTTTCATGCATGATACAAATAAATCAATCATCATTATGAGCATATCATCCATGATATTAAAAATAAATCAATCATCACTACAACTCATCATGCATATTATTAAAATGTAAAATCATCAAGCATGAAACAAATATTTATTTTCATACTTGCAAGGATCAAAACTATTTTTGCAAGGATCAAGATATGTATGTGAATCAAATCCTTGCAAATTTTAAAAAAGATCTTCCTTTTTCAAGAAGGAATTCATAAGAAGGAATCATTTCGTCAAATCCATTTTTCGAAAAAAAAAATATTTTTCACACGATAAGTCTATGAGAGATGCATTTGTTAATTGATTCCATATGTCAAAAATTAATGATATGAAACAAACTCGATATGACATATGCTTATGAAAGCTACATTAAGTCCGGAAGAGAAATACTAAATCAAGTTAGGATCAAGAAAATCCGAAAATAAAATTTAACACTTTCATGCATTCAGACATGGTTTTGCTATAGATTTTCAAACACAATCATGAAGATAAAACATGCTCATCATCATGAAAATTTTTGTATCCAAAACACATAATTTCCAACATGTTATTAAGGCATGTAATAGTGTAAAATTCTCATTATAGCAATTATATCCTACCATGCATGATCAAAATTTCTCCCCATTTTATCATTATAAACAAGAAAGAAGAGGAGAAGAACAAAATAGTGTAAAATATTTTAATCATTTCAAGGCATACAAGCCATAAATGCAATCACATCATGTCATGAAGGATAAAATCTCAAGCATCATGTAAATACCAAAAGACATGATTCATTTAAATAATTTCTTTAATAAAATGCAAGAAGTCATGGTGAACGATCTTGACTTACATAAATTTTCAAAACATAATTATCAAGATCATAGTTAGTTTTATAGATCTCCTCTTTAAGAAATGGTAAAAGAAAACGTAGGAGATATAAGATTTTGATTCACAAAGAAGATCTCAAGTAAATCCAATAAACCAAGATCATGATTTGGATAAAAATTCATTCAAATTCAAATCGTCAAATCAAAATTATTTTTAAGAAATTCATAAAAAGATGATCAAATAGATTCATCAAAGTCAATAAGATAGAGAAAAAGAATTTTCAAAAAACATGCTTTTCTCTTTTTAGCCATTTCCATTTATGTGATTTATTTCATAGAAGCATACCTTTTTTATTTATAAAAACATGCATTAACATTTAGGATCGAAAAATGAATTTCTTCATAAAAACCATCAAGATCAATAAACCACAAAAATCATCATGTATAATTTTAAAATCTCATACACAAAATCGTCAAATCATGATATCAAAATTTTAATATTTTCATTACAACTTTATGCATTACTTCAAATCAAACATGATTTCATTAAAAATTGAGAAATAACAATGGAAATCAACATGATAAACATTATTACTTCTTAACCATGATTTCATATTTTCAATCAAAATCATTTTGTTTGTTTGTCATAAAATATGCAATATTATCATTTTCAAAATTACTAGCATGATCATAATTTTTATATTTTTATTTTTAAATATGTAATTTTCAAGAAAATTAATTCTAAACTAAAAAAGAAAATACATCATGAAAGCATCAAGTAATTTCAAAATAATTCAAGAGAGTTGAGTTACTTACTTTGTAGTCGAAGCCTATCAAAGCCCAATTCATCGTTTCACCTTTGGAAGTTCTTGATTCATCTTTGGTTGCCTTCCTTTTCTTTGGCCTCTTTCTCCGTTCAAGTTCATTGTTTATTTTAGATTTTTATTTAATAAACTTATTAAGATTTAGTGTTTGAAGTTCAAGTTCATCATTGTCCTCATCACTTGAGTCATCGCTCAAGTGGTATTTATTTGTCTGGAGTTCCAAATCCTTCCTATTCTTTGGAAGGTGGTTCAAGTGCTCATCGAGTTCAAAATATTTCAAAAGTGTCATTTCATAGGTCATTAATGACCCGATTAATTCTTTTAATGAAAAATTATTTAAATTTTTATCTCTTGTATTGCGGTTATTTTAGGATCCCACATTTTTGGAAGGGATCTTAAGATCTTGCTTATGAGATCAAAATTCGAAAAAGATTTACCAAGAACTCTTAGTTTATTGATGACATCCATGAAACGGGTGTACATGTCGCCTATAGTCTCGCTTGGTTGCATTCGAAAAAGCACAAAATCATGCAATAAAATATTAACTTTCGAGTCTTTGACTCTACTAGTTCCCTTGTGCGTGATTTCAAATGTTCGCCAAATATCAAAAGTCGTTTCGCACGTAGAAATCCAATTGAACTCATTTTTGTCCAAAGCACAAAATAAGGCATTCATAGCCTTTGCGTTTAAAGAAAAATACTTCTTCTCCAAATCCGATCATTCGTTCATCAGTTTAGAGGGAAGTTGAAAACCGTTTTCAACAATATTCCATAAATCCAAATTCATAGAAATCAAGAAAACTCTCTTTCGAGTTTTCCAATAAGTGTAGTCCAATCTGTTAAACAACGATGGACGAACAACCGATAAGCCCTCTTGAAAGCCAAAAAGAGCCATTTCTCTCGGATGTAAATCCAAAATGAGAAATACCGGGCCCTGATACCAATTGTTAGGATCAAGAGCACTAAGAGGGGGGGTGAATTAGTGCAGCGGAAAACTTTCAATGATTTAAAACTGCTTACGTACGATGAAATTGTTTCCGACGTAAAACCGTTTTCGGAAACTTAACTTGAAAGCGAGTTCGTAAATGAGTGCAGCAAAAGTAATGAGGAAGTAAAGCACATATGGAGGTTTGCAGTAAGGTAAGCAGCAGGAAAAATGTAAACCAGAGAAGATGAGAGTTTATAGTGGTTCGGTCAATCGTGACCTACATCCACTCCTCTGATTCCTCTTCCGTCGAGGCCACCGGCATCTACTAACAATCTTCCTATAATAGGCGAAGATCAACCTCCTTCTTACACCCCTCTTCTCCTTTTACTGGGTTTAGGAGACAACCCTTACAAGCACTCACTCTCCTCTCTTAAATAGAATTCTAACACTTAAGCTAGAGGAGGGAAATTCTAAAGATTACAGCAGTGTTTTCTCTCTTTTAATCTCTCTGTGCTTGTGTATTTTACCCAGGGATGGGAGGGGCATTTATAGGCTCTAAACTGGTTTGAATTTGGAGCTCAAAAATGTCATCTCCCGGATTTCCGGGGTCCTGGCGGTACCACCTCCTGACAGGGGTGGTACAACCGCCTAGCATCTCGGAGATTGAGCCTCTAGGCGGTGCCACCGCCTGATAGGGGCGGTTGCACCGCCTGGCAAAGCTCGGAGCTCAGGCGGTTCCACTGCCTGTCAGGGGCGGTTGCACCGCCTAGCCTCGCTCGGAGACTGAGCCCAACCAGTGCCACCGCCTGACTAGGGCGGTTGCACCGCCTAGTCTCGCTCGGAGACTGAGCCCAAGCGGTGCCACCGCCTGACCTGGGCAGTTGCACCGCCTAGCTTTCTTGGGAGACCATCTCTTGGGTGGTGCCACCGCCGACCCTGGCGATGCCACTGCTTGGCAAGAATTCTGGTCCGAATGGGTTGATCCATTCGGCCCAATTTGGGTCTCTCAATGGCCCAATTGCCCCCAGATTAAGTTAATGGAATCATCTCCCATTCCTAACTTAATCTACATGCTAACTGCGATATTTCTTAAGATATTTACTACAACTTACTCCGGTGCCTCAATCACTTCTTCTGGCAAGCTTCCGGCGAACATCCGACGAACCTTCGGTGATGCTCCGGCGGACTTCCAGCAAACTCCTGGACTTTGCGATGATCCACTTGGTGAGTTCCAACGAGCTTCTTTGGCAAGCTCCTGGACTTCTCGGATTTATTCCCGCAGAACCTCCGACGACCGTCTGGACTTCTGTCGAACTCTCAAACTCCCAACGTGATCATAGTCTTGACTCCGGCGCAACTCCTGCTGCATGTCTTACTTCCATCGTAGTTAATCCTGCACAAGTAAAGCAAAACTTCGATCGAGACAATTAATCCTAAGCAATTAACCAAGTTGTCCGACATGTCACTGGTCCCTCGATGCTTCATCCGATTATTCAGCGCATCGTCCTCTCCTGTGGCCTATTGCCCAATCGGCCAGTTGACTCCGCAACTCCGATATCCTTGGCACAATACCTGCTCTTCTTGGCCCGATGCCTGAGTCCATGACCCGAAGCCTTCTGTCGCTACGTCGACCGATCCGCCGGCCCGACGTCCAATCTTCTGACATGTTCCTCCAGCAAAACATTTTTCCTGCTTTAATTGTCTCATCCTGATCGTAGCATCCTGCGTCACTCAAAATGTAGATTAAATCATAAATATACATCAAGTGGTTTCTGTTAGGATCGAGAGCACTAAGAGGGGGGGGGGTGAATTAGTGCAGCGGAAATCTTACAGCGATTAAAACCAAAAGCTACGTTCGTTCAATAAAAACTATTATGATGCAAAAGCTAATTCTCAGTTTGTATCTAAGTGCAGTTTGCGTTTAAGCGCAGATTGCGTCTAAGCGCAGTTTGCGTCTAAACACAGTTTGCGTCTAAGCGCAGTTTGCGTCTAAGCGCAGTTTGCGTCTAAACATAGTTTGCGTCTAAGCGCAGTTTTGCGTCTAAGCGCAGATTTACGTCTAAACTCAGATTTACGTCTAAACGCAGTTTTACGTCTAAACGTAGATTTACGTCTAAACGCAGTTTTACGTCTAAACGCAGATTTACGTCTAAACTCAGATTTACGTCTAAACGCAGTTTTACGTCTAAACGCAGATTTACGTCTAAACGCAGTTTTACGTCTAAACGCAGATTTACGTCTAAACGCAGATTTACGTCAAAACGCAGTTTTACGTCTAAACTTTGAAACTCGTTTGTATACTCGTAGAAGGCAGTAAGCAGTTGAAACCAAGACGTAAACGTGAACTGAGATCTGATGATTGTGCGAGGAAAGCCGATTTACGTCTAAATGCAGTTTTACGCCTAAATGCAGTTTTACGTCTAAATGTTGAAACTCGTTCGTAAAATTGCAGAGGACAGTTTGCAGTTATCAATAGAATCAAAATGTAAGTGTAAACTGCAAAGAAACTCGTTCGTAAAAGCACGGAAGACGGTTCTGCAGAATCAAACGTAAACGTAAACTGTAATGTACGAAAACACGAATTTACGTCTGAATGCAGATTCGGAAGAACAGCACTTAGAACTTGTTCGTGAAAGCGCAGAGAGCAGTAGTAATGAAGGAGGTTTGCAGTAATGATAAAGTGCTCAAAAATAAACGCAAACCAGAAATTTTAGAGTGGTTCGGTCAGCCTTGACCTACTCCACTTTTGGCTTCCTCCACCGACGAGGTTGCCGACGTCAACTAGGAGCCTTCCTTCAATGGGCGAAGGCCAACTACCCTCTTACAGATTCACTCCTTTTGATGGGCTTAGGAGACAACCCTTACAAATGTTTTCTCTCCTCTCTTTACAACTCAAACTTGAAGAACAGAAGGAGAAGGAAAACTAGCAGTTTTGAGCTCTAAGAACCACTGAAAAGATCAAGATTTCGGCTTGAGTTCTTGCTATCTCAGTGCTGAATGGGTGGGGTATTTATAGGCCCCAACCCAATTCAAATTTGGAGCTCAAAACGATCAAATCCCGGAATTCCGGGATCAGGCGGTTGCACCTCCTGACTGGAGAGGTTGCACCGCCTGGCAGAGCTCGAAGACTGAGCTCAGGCGGTGCCACCTCTTGACAGAGGCGGTTGCACCTCTCTGCCAGAGCTCGAAGACTGAGCTCAGGCGGTGCCACCTCTCTGTCAGGGAGGTTGCACCGCCCAGTCTTGCTCGAAGACTGAGCTCAGGCGGTGCCACCTCCCGGCTGGGGCGGTTGCACCTCCCAGCCTCGTTGGAAGACTTAGCCTGGGCGGTGCTACCTCCTGGCTGGGGCGGTGCCACCTCTTTCACTATTTCAGCTTACTTGGTTTGGCTCCAAACTTGGCCCAAACCAGTCCGAACTTGGGCCTAATTGGCCCCTACTTGGGTTATAGGATTAACACCTAATCCTAACCCTAATTAATGTGCTAACTATGATTTTAAAGATATTTTCTAAGCTATTACAAAGTCCGCAAGTCAAGACTTCTTCTGGCGAGCTTCCGGCAAACTTCCGGCGGTCTTCCGATGAACTCTCGGAAACCATTCTGCGGACTCCCGGCAAGCTCCTAGACTTCACGATTTGTTCTTAGCGAGTTCCAACAAGCTTCTTCGGCAAGCTTCGATCTTTCTCGGCGAGCTCCGTGAACTCCCAACGAACCTTCTGGCGAGCTTCCGAAAAACCCTTCGGCAAGCTCCCAACTCATTCTCGGCTAGTTCCGGTAGCATTCCCGATGAACCTTCGGACTTCCGTCGAACTCTCGAACTCGCAACAAATCCTTCGCGCTTGACTCCGACACTTTGTTTCGCTTTATGTCTTCATCGTTATCATAGTTAATCCTGCACAATTAAAACAAAACTTTGATCGAGACAATTAATCCTAAGCAATTAACCAAGTTGTCCGACATGTCATTGGTCCCTCGACGCTTCGTCCGATTCTTCGGCTCATCGTCCTCTCCTGCGGCCTATTGCCCAATCGGCCAGTTGACTCCGCAACTCCGATATCCTTGGCACAATACCCGCTCTTCTTGGCCCGATGCCCGAGTCCACGGCCCGAAGCCTTCTGTCGATACGTCGACCGATCCACCGGCCCGACGTCCAATCTTCTGACATGTTCCTTCGGCACAACATGATTTTCCTGCTTTAATTGTCTCATCCTGATCAAAGCATCCTGCGTCACTCAAAACACAGATTAAATTATAAACATATATTAAGTAGTTTCATCATCAAAATACGAGATTCAACAATCTCCCCCTTTTTGATGATGACAACTACTTGATGACGGAGTTAAACTTAACTCCCGGAGTTTAAACAAACTCCCCCTATCAATATGCCATATTGATAGAACCTTGAATTCAAACTGAATTCAAGTCATTACAATATTCATCATGAATACTTGCAACACGTCAACATGAACATATGCATAAACTTATGCATAACATGTCATGTCATCAACATACTTTCATCAACATACTTCTCCCCCTTTGTCATCAACAAAAAGGAGAAGTACCACAATCAAGTGTTTGTGATATAGGTTCAATTCATTGCATGAAAAACATAATATCAAGTTTTATCATCATGCAGTTTTGAAGCCAAAAAATTTAGCAAATGTTACATCATGCTTAGAACATTCAAGCTATCAAGTTTTAGATATGCAAGTTTTACAGTATACAAGATAGCACTTGGTATGAAAATTAGAGATGTTCAAGATAGCAAGTTCTATATCATGCAAGCTAGCAAATTAGAGATGTTCAAGAAGGCAACTCTTGCTTCTTGAAATATGAAAATTTTGTCCACTTTGCTAGATGCGCAAGTTAGCATGTTTTGCTTCTTGAGATAGGCAAGATAGCAATCAAGTTTTTGCATCTTCTTGACTTGTGCAAGCTAGCTATCTCCCCCTTTGTCATTGTCAAAAAGAAAGGAAGAATACAGTTTTGTAGTTCTTTTTCCTTTTACAACGATTTCAAGATCATGACAAAGGATGAATAATCAAGTTATGAATGTCAAGATAATTTTTCATCATGAATATTTTATCATTGCATTATCATAAGTTGAAGTATTACATGCATAATATCATATCATCATTCATAATTACATTAATGTTTCAATATAGCAATTTCTTCTCAAAATGTGTAACTTAGCACTCATCATGATTTACATCATTTGCAATACATCACATCATAATTAGAAAGCACAAGTATTGCATGCATAATTACAAATAATAAATGTTTCATATCATGATGGTATCAATTTTGTCAAATTATATCCTACCATGCATGATCAATAACTCCTCATTTGTATTTCATGTATTATTTCATTTCATCTCATAAGGAATATCAAGAAAAGTTATTGGATGAGGAGATAAATATTTTATGAATACACGGAATTGTATAAAAATCATATCATAAGTGTTTCGTGTATTCATATTATCACATGAAGCATATTATCATTTTTAAGATTCATAACAAGAATAACGTTATTACTATTTCATCAAAATCAATTTCGAGATTCACACAATATCATGAAATCATTAATCTCGATAAGATGGGAAAAGCATTTTCTTTTTAAGTGATTCTTTTAACACATCATAAAAAACTCATTCATAATTCAAGTGATTTACAAGATATCATAAATGAATTTATCACTTGTATTTCATCAAAATCGAGAACTCTAGAGATAGAAAATGATTGAAGCATTTAACATGATTGATGCATGATTCATATTTAAAGTGTATCTTATGTCGTAAATACGAATCAAGCATTTGTCAAATCTGAAATCATCCTCAAAATTTTATTCAATAAATTCATGTATGACAAGCATAGATTTATTGAAAAATCAATAAGATAGAGGATTACATTTCAAGTGTTCATCAATTGTAGCATTTCATCATATGGTAAGATATCATCAAGTAGAATTACGATGCAAGTTCTTGATATCTTAACATGATGAATATGGCACTTATAGTATCAATTCATGAATACCAAAAGATATTATTTGTGATTTCAATTTTGCAAGATCATGATTATGATTTAGATATAACTTATTCAAATCAAATCGTCAACTTGAAACTCATAATCAAGTCATTAAAATTAATTTCGAAATTCATAAAATATCATGAAATCAAAAGACAAATTGTATTTCATTTGAAGAACTCCTTTTTGATAAATGTAGGGAGCATAATGAACGATCTTGATTTATAAAGAGCTTCATGTTATAATTATCAAGATCATGATTTTAATAATTATTCTCTTTAGCAATGAATCACAAAAGCACTTATTTTTGCATAAGAAATCTCATTGTATTATGATTTATAAATTCTTTTTCTGCACATGAATCATAGGAGATATGTATGTGAAACAAATCTTTACAAGCAAAAATACTATCATTCATATTTCAAGATGGAATTTATAAGCAGGAATCATTTCATCAAATCTATTTTAGAAAATTATTTTTCATAAGTGTATGAGTAAATCCGATAGTTAGGATACCACTTGTTAAGTGAACCCGAAAATGAAATTAACACTTTCATATATTCAGACATGATTTTTGCTATAGATTTTGAATTTAAATCAAACAAGCTCATGATCATAAATAACTTAAAATCTCATGCATAAAATTGTTAATCATTGTATCATAACCATTTAATATTATTATGCATTACTTTAAATCAAACGTGATTTCATTCAACAATGTTAATCAAACATGATACACATTATTACTTCTTAACCATGATTTCATATTTTCAATCAAATTTTGTTTGTTTATCATAAAATATGCAATATTATCATTTTCGAAATTACTAGCATGATCATAATTTTGTAATAAATTTTTTTTTTTTTTTTTAACATGTAATTAATTCTAAACTAAAAAAGAAAACTACATCATGAAAGCATCAAGTAATTTCAAAATAAACCAAAGGCATTACCTCAACATTGTAGGCTGTTAAGGCGTAGTTTGCCGCCTCGCTTTTGTTGATTTTTTCTTCGTCTTCGGAGGAGCACGATTCATCCCAATTTTTGTTCTTCTTCTTGCGTTTAAAGTAAGTAGTTCCATTTTTGCTTTTTAATTTTCGTTTCATTTGTAGTTTAAGTTCACCATCACTTGAGCTTATGCTCGAGTGATCTTCAAATGTTCTATGTCCCAAATCCTTCCTGTTCTTTGGAAGGTTGTTTTGTTCATCATTGTCCTCATCACTTGAGTCATCGCTCAAGTGGCATTCATTTGTCCAGAGTTCCAAATCCTTCCTGTTCTTTGGAAGGTGATTGTATTCAACATGTTCATCATGTGCATTGTGCACCATTTCATATGTCATTAACGAACCAATTAGTTCTTCAAGTGGTAAGTTGTTTAGGTTTTTAGCTTCTTGTATTGCAGTTACTTTTGAATCCCACTTCTTAGAAAGAGAACGCAAAATCTTGTTCACAAGTTCAGAATTAAAAAAATATTTGCCAAGAGCTCTTAAACCATTGACGACATCCGTAAAACGGGTGTACATGTCAATAACGGTTTCGCTTGGTTTCATATGAAAAAGCTCGAAATCATGCAGTAAAATATTAACTTTCGAGTCTTTGACTCTACTAGTTCCCTCGTGCGTGATTTCAAGAGCACGCCAAATATCGAAAGCCGTTTCGCACAAAGAAACCCGATTGAACTCATTTTTGTCCAAAGCGCAAAATAAGGCATTCATAGCCTTTGCGTTTAAAGAAAAATACTTCTTCTCTAAATCCGACCATTCGTTCATCGGTTTAGAGGGAAGTTGAAAACTGTTTTCAACGATATTCCATAAATCCAGATTTAGAGAAATCAAGAAAACTCTCATTCGAGTTTTCCAATAAGTGTAGTCCAATCCGTTAAAGAACGGTGGACGAACAACCGATAAGCCCTCTTGAAGAGCCATTTCTCTCGGGTGTAAATCCGAAATGAGAAATACCCCGCTCTGATACCAATTGTTAGGATCGAGAGCACTAAGAGGGGGGGGGGTGAATTAGTGCAGCGGAAATCTTACAGCGATTAAAACCAAAAGCTACGTTCGTTCAATAAAAACTATTATGATGCAAAAGCTAATTCTCAGTTTGTATCTAAGTGCAGTTTGCGTTTAAGCGCAGATTGCGTCTAAGCGCAGTTTGCGTCTAAACACAGTTTGCGTCTAAGCGCAGTTTGCGTCTAAGCGCAGTTTGCGTCTAAACACAGTTTGCGTCTAAGCGCAGTTTTGCGTCTAAGCGCAGATTTACGTCTAAACTCAGATTTACGTCTAAACGCAGTTTTACGTCTAAACGTAGATTTACGTCTAAACGCAGTTTTACGTCTAAATGCAGATTTACGTCTAAACTCAGATTTATGTCTAAACGCAGTTTTACGTCTAAACGTAGATTTACGTCTAAACGCAGTTTTACGTCTAAACGCAGATTTACGTCTAAACGCAGATTTACGTCAAAACGCAGTTTTACGTCTAAACTTTGAAACTCGTTTGTATACTCGCAGAAGGCAGTAAGCAGTTGAAATCAAGACGTAAACGTGAACTGAGATCTGATGATTGTGCGAGGAAAGCCGATTTACGTCTAAATGCAGTTTTACGCCTAAATGCAGTTTTACGTCTAAATGTTGAAACTCGTTCGTAAAATTGCAGAGGACAGTTTGCAGTTATCAATAGAATCAAAATGTAAGTGTAAACTGCAAAGAAACTCGTTCGTAAAAGCACGGAAGACGGTTCTGCAGAATCAAACGTAAACGTAAACTGTAATGTACGAAAACACGAATTTACGTCTGAATGCATATTCGGAAGAACAGCACTTAGAACTTGTTCGTGAAAGCGCAGAGAGCAGTAGTAATGAAGGAGGTTTGCAGTAATGATAAAGTGCTCAAAAATAAACGCAAACCAGAAATTTTAGAGTGGTTCGGTCAGCCTTGACCTACTCCACTTTTGGCTTCCTCCACCGACGAGGTTGCCGACGTCAACTAGGAGCCTTCCTTCAATGGGCGAAGGCCAACTACCCTCTTACAGATTCACTCCTTTTGATGGGCTTAGGAGACAACCCTTACAAATGTTTTCTCTCCTCTCTTTACAACTCAAACTTGAAGAACAGAAGGAGAAGGAAAACTAGCAGTTTTGAGCTCTAAGAACCACTGAAAAGATCAAGATTTCGGCTTGAGTTCTTGCTATCTCAGTGCTGAATGGGTGGGGTATTTATAGGCCCCAACCCAATTCAAATTTGGAGCTCAAAACGATCAAATCCCGGAATTCCGGGATCAGGCGGTTGCACCTCCTGACTGGAGAGGTTGCACCGCCTGGCAGAGCTCGAAGACTGAGCTCAGGCGGTGCCACCTCTTGACAGAGGCGGTTGCACCTCTCTGCCAGAGCTCGAAGACTGAGCTCAGGCGGTGCCACCTCTCTGTCAGGGAGGTTGCACCGCCCAGTCTTGCTCGAAGACTGAGCTCAGGCGGTGCCACCTCCCGGCTGGGGCGGTTGCACCTCCCAGCCTCGTTGGAAGACTTAGCCTGGGCGGTGCTACCTCCTGGCTGGGGCGGTGCCACCTCTTTCACTATTTCAGCTTACTTGGTTTGGCTCCAAACTTGGCCCAAACCAGTCCGAACTTGGGCCTAATTGGCCCCTACTTGGGTTATAGGATTAACACCTAATCCTAACCCTAATTAATGTACTAACTATGATTTTAAAGATATTTTCTAAGCTATTACAAAGTCCGCAAGTCAAGACTTCTTCTGGCAAGCTTCCGGCAAACTTCCGGCGGTCTTCCGATGAACTCTCGGAAACCATTCTGCGGACTCCCGGCAAGCTCCTAGACTTCACGATTTGTTCTTAGCGAGTTCCAACAAGCTTCTTCGGCAAGCTTCGATCTTTCTCGGCGAGCTCCGTGAACTCCCAACGAACCTTCTGGCGAGCTTCCGAAAAACCCTTCGGCAAGCTCCCAACTCATTCTCGGCTAGTTCCGGTAGCATTCCCGATGAACCTTCGGACTTCCGTCGAACTCTCGAACTCGCAACAAATCCTTCGCGCTTGACTCCGACACTTTGTTTCGCTTTATGTCTTCATCGTTATCATAGTTAATCCTGCACAATTAAAACAAAACTTCGATCGAGACAATTAATCCTAAGCAATTAACCAAGTTGTCCGACATGTCATTGGTCCCTCGACGCTTCGTCCGATTCTTCGGCTCATCGTCCTCTCCTGCGGCCTATTGCCCAATCGGCCAGTTGACTCCACAACTCCGATATCCTTGGCGCAATACCCGCTCTTCTTGGCCCGATGCCCGAGTCCACGGCCCGAAGCCTTCTGTCGATACGTCGACCGATCCACCGGCCCGACGTCCAATCTTCTGACATGTTCCTTCGGCACAACATGATTTTCCTGCTTTAATTGTCTCATCCTGATCAAAGCATCCTGCGTCACTCAAAACACAGATTAAATCATAAACATATATTAAGTAGTTTCATCATCAAAATACGAGATTCAACAGTTTCATCATCAAAATACGAGATTCAACAGAGTGATCCAATAATGAAACTTAATTAAGAAAAAGGTTGAAACCGCTCTCATGATATATGGCCGGCCCTAAAAATATATTTAATCTTTCATGATAAAGTACAAGAATAAGTAATAAATAAAAAGTATAGAGACTTATCCATCGAAAATAAAATTTTATTTATCTTTTATATCATCTCTTAACTCGTTTTCTCTAACACTGTATCTCAGCTTCTTTTATCCATCAAAGTCGTATCGCAGCTAAGTCAAAATAGCTAATAGTATATAAC
Source organism: Musa acuminata AAA Group (assembly GCF_036884655.1). NCBI lineage: Eukaryota > Viridiplantae > Streptophyta > Magnoliopsida > Zingiberales > Musaceae > Musa > Musa acuminata. The sequence continues at coordinate 30,416,497 of NC_088338.1, read as the reverse complement.
TTCAAGTATCTTGCTTTACAAATAAACATCTATTACACTTGAAATGTTCGGATGAAGGTCTTGTTTAAATCATAAGATATATGGAAGGCAGTAGAGAGAGGCTACGAGAAGGTTCAAGATAATATTATTCTCAGGATAAGCTAAATAAATTTTTGGAAGAGCATGAGAAACAAAGACAAGAAGATGCAATTCCTCATCTACCAAGTGTTAGAGAAGACAATTTTGAGAAAATTGTGACCACCAATACCTCCAAAAATGCTTGAGAGATTCTTCAAAAGTATGAGAAAAAATCGACTTCAATCATTTAGAGCTTGATAGATCATCGAAACCATCGATTGGTGAGTCAGCACGGTTAGTTCACTACCGAAGGTGTAGGTTCATTCTTATGTTCTACTCCGTGCTGATGTGGGAGTGTTGACTTTGTAAACCGACGTAGGAGATCTGCAAGGGAGGCAGTTCGTTGGGGTTGATCTGGCCTTGGAGCGGGGAGACTAGTAGAGGAACCAGGATCTGCTCGGCTACAAGGTCCTCTCTTCGGACAGATGGGTTGTCCTCTGGTTGAAGGGTTGTCTCATGGTTGTTAGGCTGCGTCCTGGTAGTGGAGTCATCTCTTAACTACTAGTGATCTTGCACAATAGGTCTACGCTAGGCTTCCCAACTCGACCCCTTCGATGCTTAAGTTAACGAAAGGTGGAGAGGGAGGAAGATAGCAGTATCAAGTGTGTAAATGAGAGAGTAGAGAGGCTATTGCCTACTTGCGCCCCCCCACCCTTTTTTGGCGTCTACTCGGTGATAGTTTTTATACCTCTCCGATGATCGATTGTTTGTCCATCAATATTTTAGGCAAGCGGTTCATCTGTTCTGGGTGACTGTTCTGATCTCATGTTATGTGGGGTTGTATCCAAGCTGGCATGTGTTGCTTCATGCGATTCTGAACCATGTGGATTTGTTGTGCACCACTTCAAGGCTGGGCTATGTCACTTCTGAGCTGGGCTGCGACGCTTTAGGATGTAGTCGTTCCTAAATCGATCTGTGTCGTTTCGCACTGCTTTGATATATGTGCGTTACTTTGGCTAGAGTGGCACCATGCGTGATCTAAGATGGCTGCCGGTTCGGTGGTACCAAAATATCCTTTATCATTTTCTCCCCCCTATAGAGGTGTGTATCATGTGTCTCTCGTAGGGGGATTCAAGATGCATCTTTTGTGCATCTCTTTTAGTGGCTTCCTTGCTTATTGTTGAAAAAACATGTTAGCTTGGTTGAGGTGCATACGTCGGTTCTTCGTGCTGAGTGCATCGCTAGGGAGTGTGTAGGCTCAGCCTAGGTGCAAGCCTATGGTTTTCATGCCAAGGTGCATGACTCGGAAGCATGTACGCTTGGCCTAGGTGAAACCCTTAGGGCTACTCACCGAGGTGCATGGCTAAGGAGCGCATAGGCTCAGCCTAGGTATAACCCTCGGGTTTTTATACTGAGGTGCACGGCTAGGGAATATATAGGCTCGACCGAGGTGCAGCTCTCGGGGCTTTATGCCAAGGTGCATAGCTCTAGAGTGAGTCCTTTTAACTCTTACTTATCCAAGGTGCAGACCTCGGGTCTTCAAGCCGAGTGCATGGCTTGGGAGTGCGTACGCTTGGCCTAAGTGCAACCCTTGGGCTCCACGCCGAGTGTATGAATAGAGAGCTCGTAGGCTCGATCTATGTGCAACCCTTGGTGCTTTTCGTCAAGGTGCATGACTAGGGAGTGCATAGGCTCGACCTAGGTGCAGCCCTCGAGGTTCTATGCTGAGGTGCTTGGCTCAGGAGCAAGTCCTTTTTAACTCTTACTCATCTGAGGTGTAGGCCTCGGGTCTTTAAGCCGAGTACATGGCTATGGAGCATGTAGGCTCAACCTAGGTGCAACCAATGGGGCTTCTCGCTGAGGTGCACAGCTAGGAAGCATATAGGCTCGGCCTAGGTGCATCCCTCGGGTCTTCATGCCAAGGTGCATGGCTTGAGAGCACATATGCTCGATCGATGTGCAGCCCTCGAGACTTCACGCCTAGGTGCATGGCTCGAGAGTGAGTCCTTTTTAACTCTTACTCATCCGAGGTGCAGGCCTCCAGTCTTCAAGCCAAGTGCACAACTAAGGATCGCATAGGCTCAGCCTATATGCAACCCTCGAGGTATCTTGTCAAGATGCACGGCTAGGGAATGGGTAGGCTTCGCCTAGGTGCAGCTCTCGAGACTTCACGCCAAGGTGCTTGGTTTGGGAGTGAGTCCTTTTTAACTCTACTCATCCGAGGTGCCACTCTTGGGTCTTCATGCCGAGGTGCATAGCTAGAGAGCGTGTAGGCTTGGCCTAGGTGCAACCCTCAAGGATTTTCACTAAAGTGCATGGCTAAGGAGCGTGTAGGCTCAGACTAGGTGTATCCCTCGAGTCTTCATGTCGAGGTGCATAGCTAGGGAGCGTGCAGGCTCGGCCTAGGTGCAGCCCTCGAGGAGTTGAGCTTAGCTGTATTGAGGCAAAGAATTGGGCCCGTCCAAGGTCGGACTCAATCGCGTTGAAGTGAGGGTCTAGACCCATCCGGAGGTTCGGGTCAACCGCATTAAGGTGGGAGACTAGATCTACCAAGGTGTTTGACTACATTGGAGTGGTGGATTGGACCGCCAAGGGTTTGACCCCATTAAAGTGATATATTTGACTCCCTAAGGAGTTTGACCATGTTAAAGCGGTAGATTAGACTTGCCAAGGGGTTTAACTACATTAAAGCAATAGATTGGACCCGCCATGATACCTAACCAATGGTGGTGGATGATGTTGTGATGGGTGGCATTTGTTGCTGCTAAGGTGCTTTGCCAAGTACGTGATGCATCATCTTACCCTTAAGATTTGTATTACCTGTGGTGCTTATTTATGGGGGGAGTTTTTTGTTGCCTTGAGGTTTGATGCGCTTAGGGGGTCATGATCCTCTTCAGGTTCCGTTGGCGTATAGTTATTGGAGGGCCGGCTCCCATGGCGAGTCTGAATTTGGATGCCATGGGCGGGGGAATGGATCCACCTTAGCGACTTCTACTATGGCATTTTGCCAATGGTGGATGCTGGGGTGCAGCATTGTCGAGGTTCGGGCCACTGAGCTACTCCTGGAGCTACAAGCAAAGGAAGCCGAGCAAAAGCTTACGGAGGCACGAAGAAAGTTATCAAGGATGAGGCACAGGCGTAGAGCTACTAAGGCCTAGCAAAGGAGGCCGAGTAGAGGCTCGAGGAGGCCCAGTGGGTGTTGTCGAGGATGAGGCAAAGGTGAAAGGCTACTGAAGCCTAGTTCTTTGGGTTGTCCTTGGCACTGCCGAGGATGAGAAGGCATTGGGTTGCTGAAGCATGGTTTCTTGGGTTGTCCTTGGCACTGCCTAGGACGATGTGAGGTCAGTGGACTATTGAGGCCTAGTTCTTGGGCTATCCGTAGCACTGCCAAGGATGAGGCAAAGGTGTTAGGCTACTGAGGCCTAGTTCCTTGAGCTATCCTTGGCATTACCAAGGATGAGGCGAAGGCACAGGGCTATTGAAACTTGGGTCCATGGATTATCCCTAGTGCTACCGAGGATAAGGCAATGGTAGAGTTGAGCTTTTATTGAGGGTTCCCAGGAGTCATCAGACTGGGCCTCAAACTTTGGCAAGGCTATGATGTGTCTTAGTAGTATGCTATACTCCGCCATTGAAAGGTGCGACGAGGTGCCAATTGTCCCTCTTGGTTGAAGAGATCTTTGGAAGATGAGGTGTAAACTCCCCGATTGGACTTTGGGAAGAAGAAGTGTAGTTGGAGATCCGAGGGTGAGCTATTGCATTGGGATTACCTGCTGACTCAATTGAGGGAGAAGTGGGGTGAAAGTTTACATCATGCTGGTAAGAGTCTAGACTCACTGAGTGAAGCTCAAGAATACTTCTAATGGGACATGAAAGGGGTTTATCTCTAGTCCTTATGGGGGGGGGGGTGTGGGTGGAGAGAGCCTTGGATTGTTGAGTAGGTGCTAATAGGGCTCTGGTGCTTGGGCTAAGGTAGAGGCATCATTCTATTGAAATGGGGTACGTGCCTTCTCTTCTCGAGGAGGCTTGGGACTGGAGGTAACATCTCTTTACTCAAATGTTTGTTGGAAGGAGTAATATAAGGATGTGCATGTGACATTCGACCCTCCTTCTAGTGCCAAAATGATAGATCAGAAGTACCATCGACTAGTGATTTGACACAGTTGGTTCATTATCGAATGTGCAGTTTCATCCTTGTGCTCTCCTCCATGCTAATATGGGAGTTGCAAACTGGCGTAGGAGGACCAAGGAGGCAGTTCACCGAGGTTGATCTAGCCTTAGAGCGGTGAGACTAGGTAGAGGAACCGGGATTTGCTCGGCTGCAAGGTCCTCTCTTTGGATGGATGGGTTGTTCTCCGGTCAAAGGGTTGCCTCGTGGCTACGAGGCTGCATCCTGGCAACAGAGTCATCTCCTGATTGTCGATGGTCTTGCACAATAGGTTTGCGCTAGGAGTTGTTAGGATCGGAGCGGCACTAAGAGGGGGGGGGGGGGGTGAATTAGTGCAGCCGGTAAAGTGCAATAAACTTTTGACAATTTAACCCTTTCGAAAACTTCGTACGATAAAAGCAACGTTTTCGTTTGAAACAGTTTCGATTGCGTTTTAACTTGAAGGGATAAGTAAGACAGAGACAAAGAAGTAGAGCATTAAAGTGCAAATGGTTTGCAGTAATATAAATGACAATAAGTAAATACAAACCAGAGATCACGCCGATTTTACAGTGGTTCGGTCAAATGACCTACATCCACTTGTGAGGCCCCTCTTCGATGAGGCTCCCACCTTCCACTAGCAAATCTCTTGAAGGGGAAGGGTAAATACCCCTCTTACAACTTTTTACAAGCGGTTCACTCTCTTACAGATTTTCAGCAAGAAAGAAGGAGGTGAACACTAGCAAATTGAAAACAAGACTAGCAAAGACTTTTCTAAGACCTTTCTCTCAATCAATTGCTTCTCGAAAAGTTATAATCTCAGCTGAGATTTGAGGGGTATTTATAGGCCTCAAGAGGACTCAAATTTGGGCTCCAAAATTTGAATTCTCTTTGGGTTCCCGATGTTGGCGGTGCCACCGCCTGTCAGTGGCGGTGCCACCGCCTTTCACTATCAGACACTAACAGTGCTGGGCGGTGCCACTACCCAGCTCTCGGGTGCTGGACGGTGCAACCGCCCAGTCTGGCGGTGCCACCGCCAGACCCTTCGGTTCACTTATTGGGCTTCAAATTTAGCCCAAACCAAGTCTAATTTTGGGCCCAGTTGGCCCCTAACCAGGATATAGGATTATATCTTAATCCTAATCCTAATTACAAGTGAACTACATAACAAAAAAAACATCCTAAGCAAGTTTTCAACCGCGAACGTCGAGTCTTGTTCCGACGAGCTTTCCGACGAACTTCTTCCGACGGACTCCCAGCAAGCTCCCGAACTTGTGATGACTTTAACGAGTAGCCAAGCCTTCTCGGTGATCTCCGTGAACCTCCGACGATCTCTTCGGCGAACTTTCGAAAATTCCGACAGGTTCCCGATTTCTTCTCGGTTGTTTCCGGCAGCATCTCCGACGATTCTTCGGACTCTTAAACGTCCATCGAACTTGACTCCGGTATTCTTGCTTTGTGTTTTCTGGTTATCGTAGTTAATCCTGCACACTTAACTCAATAATATGGATTAGATCAATTAACCCATCAATTGATTTTATCATCAAAATCCGAGATTCAACAATCTCCCCCTTTTTGATGATGACAATCATTTGATGACGGAGTTAAACATAACTCCCCCTATCTATATGCCATATTATGAGAAGATAAAAACACTTGAATTCCATCCCATTGAATTCAAGCATAAACCGATAAGTTCTAACCGTAGAACTTATCGTTATTCTCATTAAGCATAAGTAAATGCGAAACATCGATGAAAATCATTTTCAAGTCGAATGATAAGAGACAATTTTTACTACGACAGGAGATAAAGATTTTCAACATGAATTTCATGATATAGATGTAAGGCATGCTTTCAATATGATCAATCAATCTTGTGATATTCTCAAGGATTTTGCAAGGCATTTTGCAACGCATATAAGACATTCATACAAGCTTTTGCAATTCATATAAGTCATGCTATCAAAATGATACAAATCATCACTTTTCTCCCCCTTTGTCAGCAACAAAAAGGGAACGAGACTTGAAGCACATAATTTGTGATTATAACATTGATCATACAAAAATTTTATCATCCAAAATTAAGTATGCTAAAATATTTACGCAGAGTTCATCATAAAGGAAAATTCAACATTCATCCATTTTATCAAATCTCTTCTTTCTATAAATAACAAAAATTATAGGTGTATAAGGAAGAGATTGTGATTAAAAAAAAAATTTCAAGTAGAAACTCCAATAAGTCAATATCATAATTCGAATACAAACTCATTCAAATTCAAATTGTCAACTTGAAACTCATAATCAAGACATCAAAATCAATTTCGAGATTCATAAATTATCATAAAATCATTAATCTTAATCAGATGGGAGCGGTGTTTGACTCAAGATAGGATAAGATAATTTAACATGTCATTTAGAATCGAAAGAGAAGGATTAGATTCACCGAGGAACGGAGAGAGGATGAAAAAACTTTACGGAAAATCCATTCAAACAAGTTTATTCTTAGGGACAATTTAACATACCTAATTCCCTTCTAATGAATTCAAATTGGTCTTCATTCAAGGCTTTTGTAAATATATCTGCTGATTGATGCTTTGTGTCAATGAATTCTAGAACAACATTATTGTTAAGGACATGATCGCGTATGAAATGATGCCTAACGTTGATGTGCTTAGTTCTAGAGTGCTGAATTGGATTTTTAGTAAGACATATGGCACTAGTATTATCACATTTTATGGGAATGTTTTTAAAGTGAATTCCATAATCTTCTAATGTATTTTTCATCCAAACAACTTGTGCACAGCATGCACTTGCAGCAATGTACTCGGCTTCCGCCGTAGATAGTGCAACTGAATTTTGTTTCTTGGAAGTCCAAGAAACAAGTACATGTCCTAAAAATTGGCATGTTCCGGATGTACTTTTTCTATCTATCCTGCATCCGTCAAAATCGGCATCTGCATAAGCTATTAAATCGAATTTTTCAGATTTTGGATACCATAGTCCTAGATTTGGAGTTCCTTTAAGATACCTAAATATTCTTTTAACACTTTTAAGATGAGATAATTTAGGATTTGATTGAAACCTAGCGCAAAGTCCTACACTAAACATAATATCTGGTCTAGTCGCGGTGAGGTAGAGTAGACTACCTATCATTCCCCTATATGTTTTTTTATCGAAATTTTCACTATTTTCATCCATATCTAACTTAGTCGTAGTACTCATAGGGGTGTTTATTGCTTTTGAATTATCCATGTTAAATCGTTTTAACAATTCTAATGTATATTTAGATTGGTTAAGAAATATACCATCCCTAAGTTGTTTGATTTGTAATCCTAAAAAGAAAGTTAATTCACCCATTAAACTCATTTCAAATTCATGACTCATACATTTGGTAAATGATTCACATAGTGATTCATCCGAAGAGCCAAAAATAATATCGTCAACATAAATTTGCATAATAAGAAAATTATTTTCAAAATGTTTAATAAACAATGTAGTACCAACCTTGCCTTTGGTAAAATTATTTATAATAAGAAAGGAACTAAGCCTTCAATACCAAGCTCTATGAGCTTGTTTCAAGCAATAGAGAGCCTTAGTCAATTTGAATACATGATTAGGAAGAAGAGAATTTTCAACTTCGGGAGGTTGTTCGATATATACTTCTTTGGAAATAAAACCATTCAAGAAGGCACTTTTGACATCCATTTGAAATAGTTTAAAATTATTACTACTAGAATAGGCAAGGAGCATCCTTATGGCTTCTAATCGAGCCACGAGAGTTAAGGTTTCTTCGTAATCGATACCTTCTTCTTGGTTGAAACCTTTGGTCACTAATCTAGCCTTGTTTCTAACCACGATACCATTTTCGTCTTGCTTGTTTCTAAAGACCCATTTAGTACCAATGACTAAATGGTCACTAGGTCTAGGAACAAGCTTCCATACCTTATTCCTCTCAAATTGATTTAATTCCTCTTGCATTGCAATAACCCAAAAATCATCTTTTATGGCTTCGTCATTGCATTTAGATTCGATTTGAGAAAGGAAGGCGGCGTTAGCACAAAAATTCTTGAAAGAGGAACGAGTTTGAACCCCTTTTGATGTATCTCCTATAATTAGCTCCTTTGGATGAGTATCTATATACTTCTATTCCTTGGGTAAGGAAATTTCGGAAGAAGGTGCATCCAAGTTGCTATTTTGAGGAGGGGGTTCATTTAAATTCAAATTATCAAAACCAAGATCATCATCAAAATTATTTTTCTTTAAATTAGAAATTTCATTAAAAACTACATGAATAGACTCTTCTATTACTAAGGTTCTTTTGTTAAAAACCCGAAAAACCTTAGAAACGGAAGAGTAACCAAGAAAGATGCCTTCATCGGATTTAGCATCAAATTTTCCTAAGGCATCCCTTTCATTCAAAATAAAGCATTTACAACCGAAAACTTTAAAATAGGAAATATTTAGTTTTTTGCTATTCCATAATTCATAGGGAGTTTTTGATAGGGATGGTCTTATTAGGACCCTATTCATGATGTAGCAAGCCGTATTTATGGCTTCGGCCCAAAAATACTTTGGTAGACTATGTTCATTTAACATTGTTTTTGTCATTTCTTGTAGGTTTCTATTTTTTCTTTCAACTACTCCATTTTGTTGTGGATTCCTCGGAGTGGAGAAGTTATGATTGTATCCATTAACTTCATAAAAATTTTAAAAGTCACGGTTTTGAAATTCGCCACCGTGATCACTCCGAATTGATGAAATCATGAAACCTTTTTCGTTTTGAGTGAGTTTACAAAATTTAGAGAAACACTTGAAGCAATCACTTTTGTGAGCTAAGAAATAGGTCCAAGTGTATCTAGTATAGTCATCCACAATTACAAACACATATTTGGTTCCTCCCAGACTTGTCGTGTCAATTGGTCCAAATAAGTCCAAATGAATCAATTGCAATAGTCTAGTGGTGCTAATTTGAGTTTTTGGTTTGAAACTAGTTTTTATTTGTTTACCTAGTTGACATGCATCGCATACTTTGTCCTTAATAAACTTTATATTTGGAATTCCTCGCACTAATTCTCTAGATGAGATCTTAGATATTAGTTTCATGCTTGCATGGCCTAGTCTTCTATGCCAAAGCCAAGCATCATCATTTAAAGCAGAGAAGCACATTTCATTACTTAGTTCATCAAGGTTGATGGTGTAGACATTATTTTGTTTTAATGCAATCATAGTTATGTTATGGTTTGGTTTTTCAATAATACACACATTTGATTCAAATCTAACGATATAACCTTTATCGCATAATTGACTAACACTCAAGAGATTATGTTTCAATCCATCAACTAGTAAGACATCATCAATAGAAAATTTTAATTTGTTACCTATGGTTCCCTTGCCAATGATTTTGCCTTGGTTGTTGTCTCCGAAGATGACGTACCCTTCTTCTTTGCTAGTGAGCATAGAGAAATGAGATGGATCTTCAATCATATATCTTGAGCATCCACTATCTAGATACCATCTCTTGCTCCTAGCTTGTGATGGTGTATGTTTCTACAAGAAGGGGTTATTTTTCGGTACCCATTTTCTTTTGGGTGCCTTAAAAACATGTTCATCATATTGCATAGAATTGATCATGGTTCCTTTAGGAACCCAAATTAGTTTGTTTGGACTAATTTTCTTGAATGGACATTTATAAGTTTTATGTCCATATTTGCAACAAAAGTTGCAATTGCTTTGGTGCCGAACATGTAAGACGGGGCCTTTAATGATAGTGGTTGGATTTTGGTGAGGACTTCTCACAAATCCGATTCGACTTCTTTTAGGAACGTGACCCTTATTTGTAAGGATCATGTTCAAAGATTTACTACCAACCTCGAATTTCTTCAAGGTGTCCTTAAGTAGCAAGTTCTCCTTTTGGAGAGATTCTAGATCATGGCATTTTATACATGGAGCTAAACTATCATGATATTCAATTTTTAATTTATCGATATCACAAGTGAGACTATCATGCTCCTTTTTTAGCAATTTGTATTTTCTACTAATTATCTTACATTCATCAAATAACTCATGGAAAGCATTTAATAATTCATGATAAGGTAAATCTACATTAATTAAATCTGTTACCTCTTCTCCGATGGCCATTAGGGAGTAATGAGCAACTTGCTCGGTGTTGAACTCCTCTTCTTCGGACGCGCTTGAATCTTCCCACGTTGCCTTGAGCGCCTTCTTCTTTGATGTTCTCTTTTTGGCTTGAGGACAATCGTTCTTGTAGTGTCCCGGTTTTTTACACTCATAGCAAATCACTTGGTCCTTCTTGTGTTCAAATTTATTTTTTGTATTATTTTTAAATTTATTCTTTCTTAAATATTTTTTAAATTTTTGAGTCAAAAGTGCAATGTCATTGTCACTGTCCTCATCACTTGATGTTCCTTTCAAGTGGTCTTCTTGTGATATAAGTGCCATATCCTTCCTGTTCTTTGGAAGGGGGTTCTCGAGCTCGTCATGAGCTTGACATGTCATTTCGTAGGTCATTAGAGACCCAATAAGTTCTTCAAGAGGGAATGTTTTAAGGTCTTTAGCCTCTTGAATTGTCGTAAGTTTTGGATCCCAACTTTTAGGGAGGGATCTTAAGATTTTAGTTACTAGTTCAAAGTTAGTAAAATCTTTACCAAGAGCTTTGAGTCCATTGATGACATCCGTAAACCAGGTGTACATGTCTCCGATGGACTCACTTGGTTTCATTCGGAAAAGTTCGTAAGAGTGCACAAGGATGTTGATTTTGGACTCTTTCACTCGGCTAGTGCCTTCATGAGTGACCTCAAGAGTTCTCCAAATATCAAAAGCCGAATCACAAATTGAAGCACGATTAAATTCATTTTTGTCTAGTGCACAAAACAAGGCATTCATAGACTTTGCGTTTAAAGCAAAAACCTTCTTCTCCTATTCATTCCATTCGCTCATCGGAAGAGAAGATTTTTGAAATCCGTTTTCAACAATAGTCCAAAGCTCGAAATCCATAGAAATGAGGAAGATCCTCATACGAGTCTTCCAATAAGTATAATCCGACCCATTAAACAAGTGTGGACGTGTGATAGAATGACCCTCATGTATGCCAGAGTAAGCCATCTCTCTTGGGTATCAAACCAAATATGAGAGTGAGCCTAGCTCTGATACCAATTGTTAGGATCGGAGCAGCACTAAGAGGGGGGGGGGGGGTGAATTAGTGCAGCGGTAAAGTGCGATAAACTTTTGACAATTTAAACCCTTTCGGAAACTTCGTACGATAAAAGCAACGTTTTCGTTTGAAACCGTTTCGATTGCATTTTAACTTGAAGGGATAAGTAAGATGGAGACAAAGAAGTAGAGCATTAAAGTGCAAATGGTTTGCAGTAATATAAATGATAATAAGTAAATGTAAACCAGAGATCACGCCGATTTTACAGTGGTTCGGTCAAATGACCTACATCCACTTGCGAGGCCCCTCTTCGATGAGACTCCCACCTTCCACTAGCAAATCTCTTGAAGGGGAATGGTAAATACCTCTCTTACAACTTTTTACAAGTGGTTCACTCTCTTACAGATTTTCAGCAAGAAAGAAGGAGGTGAACACTAGCAAATTGAAAACAAGACTAGCAAAGACTTTTCTAAAACCTTTCTCTCAATCAATTGCTTCTCAAAAAGTTATAATCTCAGCTGAGATTTGAGGGGCATTTATAGGCCTCAAGAGGATTCAAATTTGGGCTCCAAAATTTGAATTCTCTTTGGGTTCCCGATACTGGTGGTGCCACCGCCTGTCACTGTCAAACACTAACAGTGCTAGGCGGTGCCACCGCTAGACCCTTCGGTTCACTTGCTGGGCTTCAAATTTAGCCCAAACCAAGTCTAATTTTGGGCCCAGTTGGCCCCTAACCAGGATATAGGATTATCTCTTAATCCTAATCCTAATTACAAGTGAACTACATAACAAAAAAACATCTTAAGCAAGTTTTCAACCGCGAACGTCGAGTCTTGTTCCGACGAGCTTTCCGACGAACTTCTTCCGACGGACTCCCAGCAAGCTCCCGAACTTGTGATGACTTTAACGAGTAGCCGAGCCTTCTCGGTGATCTCCGTGAACCTCCGACGATCTCTTCGGCGAACTTCTGAAAATTCCGACAGGTTCCCGATTTCTTCTCGGTTGGTTCCGGCAGCATCGCCGACGATTCTTCGGACTCTTAAATGTCCATCGAACTTGACTCCGGTATTCTTGCTTTGTGTTTTCTAGTTATCGTAGTTAATCCTGCACACTTAACTCAATAATATGGATTAGATCAATTAACCATCAATTGATTTTATCATCAAAATCCGAGATTCAACAGGAGTTTCCTAGCTTGACCCCTTCGATGCTTAAGTTAGTAAAAGATGGAGAGGGAGGAAGACAACAGTATCAACTATGTAAATAAGAGAGTAAAGAGCATATTGCCTGCTTGGCCCCCCTTTTTGGCGTTTGCTCAGGGGTAGTTTTTATACCTCTCCATGAATTGACCATCTATAGGTTGTTAGCATCCATCAATATTCTAGGTGGGGGGTTCATCTATTCTTGGGTGACTATTTTGATCCTGTGTTGTGCGGGGTTGTATCCTCATTTGCAAATATTGCTTCATGCAATTCTAAACAACATGGATTTGTTATGCGCCACTTTGGAGCTGGGATGTCGCTTTTGAGCCAAGCTGTACCGCTTCAAGATGCAAACATTCCTAAATTGATCTATGTTGTTTCGTATTGCTTTAAGATATGTGTACTACTTTAGTTGGAGTGGCGCCACGTGTGATCTAAGGTGACTACTAGTTGGGTGCTACCAGAATAGCCTCTATCAGAGTTGAAATTAAAACATTACAAATGAATAAGTTTGGACTATTTTGAATTATTTTATAAGAGTTCTTACTATTGCCAATCAACTAAAAAGAAATGATGAGAATATAGAAGATGTTAAGATGTGTGTGTGATAAAAAAAATACTTCGATCACTATATAGAAAGTTAAACTCTAATAGAAATGAAATACGAAGAAGAAGATTGCATTGAGTTTGAAACAATACTCCCTATTTATACATGTTAGAAGGGAGAATTTTCCTCAACAGAGGAGGATTTTCCTTAACAGATTTACGATGTAGTTACAGAGATTTTGGCTGTTGTTGAGGCTGTTATCACGGGAGATCTTGATTGTTATCATGCCCTCGCAAGACGGTGCTTTTGTCAAGGATGCCGATCTTGGACCGATGTGATGAAAACGATTTGCAGGTGAGAGGCTTCATGAGGGAGTCCGCTATTTGATCAGTCATATATACGTGAGAAACACGTAGTTGATGTCTGACAACTTATTCTCATACGAAGTGAAAGTCGATGGCTATATGTTTCATGCGTGAGTGGAATACTGAATTGGCGCATAGGTAAGTGGCTCCGACATGATCACAATATATTATAGGAGTAGAAGTGATATTGATGCCAAGTTCCTTGAGGAGATTCGTGACCTAATTAAGTTTTGCAGTAGCGGTGGCTATGACATGATATTTAGCTTCAATTGTAGAACGTGCAACTATCTTTTGCTTCTTAGAACTCCAATTGATTGGATTAGGTCCAAGGAAGAGAATATACCCCGATGTGGATGTTTTGTCATCAAAATTCCCTGCCCAATCAGCATCAACAAAGGCATGGAGATGAAGGAGAGAGTGTTTACGGAAAAATAGGCCATGATTGATAGTCCCGTGAAGATGTCACAAGATTCGTTTAACTGCAGAACAATGCATAGTAGATGGTCGATGCATGAATTGAGATAATTTATTGACGTCAAATGAGATATCTCGACCGGTGAGAGATAAGTACTGTAAAGAGCCAAGGATTTGATAGTATTGAGTTGGGTCTGTAGTAGGGCTTCCGTCACATAGTTTGAGTGACTCGCCGGTAGACATAGGTGTTATAATTGCCTTTGCATCTTGCATGTTTTTTTAGATAATAGATCTTAAATATACTTTCATTGTGACAGGAAGAGCCCAAAAGATGTGTATGTTGCTTCCACTCCCAAAAAATAGCTCAAGGTTCCTAGATCTTTAAGAGAGAATCGATCTGCTAAATGCTTGAGGAATGCCTTGATTTCTATAGGATTGTTACTTGTGATAATAATATTATCCACGTATACTAGAAGATATATTATATTGCCACTTTGGTGATGGAGAAATAGGGAGGTATCAGACTTGGAGTTGATAAAGCCAATTAATGCCAAAAGTGAGCCAAGTTCGATGTACTAAGCTTTTGGAGCTTGACGAAGTCCATAAATAGCTTTTTGTAGTTTACAAACATGCTTTGGATATTGAGGATGGATGAAGCCAGGAGGTTGCTGCATAAAGACATTGTCAATTAGAGTCCCCTATAGAAAGACGTTGTTGATGTTGAGTTGTTGTAAATGCCACCCTTGTGAGATGGCCAAACTCAGAATAAGTCAGATTGTTGTGGGTTTAACAACAGGGCTGAATGTCTCTATGAAGTCAACACCAGGATGTTGATGAAACCCTTTGGCCACTAAACGCGCTTTATATCTGGCTATGGATCTATCTGGGTTTCGCTTAATTCAAAAGACCCACTTACACTTGATGATGTTTTGTGTGGGATGAGAGGGTACAAGGGTCCATGTAGAATTATAAAGGAGTGCATCATATTCTTCACACATAGCTTTACGCCAGGATGGAGATTTTTGGGCTTGAGTAATTGTGGTAGGTTCAGTGGCCTCTGACAAAGATGTTGTAATGGTATGTAGGTCAAGGACTTGTCGTGGTTTAAAGACACTACTTTTGGAG
Organism: Musa acuminata AAA Group; assembly: GCF_036884655.1. NCBI lineage: Eukaryota > Viridiplantae > Streptophyta > Magnoliopsida > Zingiberales > Musaceae > Musa > Musa acuminata. Next base: position 30,401,469 of record NC_088338.1, on the reverse strand, counting down.
CATGTTGTCATTGGATGTCAAGGGGCTATAGGGTGTGTTGTAGGTATGGGCAGTGGAGAGGCACTAACATGGATTAGGGTAGGCTGAGGGACTTCAATGTCATTGGTCCCAAGAGAGGATAAAGGTAGTGATTGTGTTTCCGAGGATACGCCTTCAATCGTAGGGGAATCTTGTGAAGAAGGGAGAGGCACAATGGAGGGGGTGAGGAGCTGTTGCACCAGAAGGAGAGAGTGTGGATCCTGAGGAGAAGGACTTGTTGGTATTATAGGAGACTCGGTTGACGGGATTGATGGCGTACTCCAGTGATGTATATGTGATGGAGTAGGTCGCATAGTAGGAGACTCAAGGTTTTGAAACAGAAAGGTTGTCTCTATAAAAATAACATGATGGGATGTAAAGATTTTTCGAGATTGGGGTTCATAGCATCAAAAGACATTATGTTCAAGGGAGTATCCAATGAAAATGCAAGGCTTAGATTTTGATATTATCTTATGTGAGGCATAGGGACAGAGCCATGGATAACATAAACATCCAAACACTTTGAGTTTTTGAAGGTTTGGAGATTTGTGAAATAATTTTTCAAATGGCGACTCGTACTCGAGGACTAAAGTGAGCCTATGATTAATGAGGTAGACGTAGCTACGTTCTTCCACAGGTGGGATGCTCGGGGCAGAGGCAGAGGGCGCTTCACTGGATTGACTAGATTTGTTGTGCACCATAGGAGAAGCAATGCTTGAGGAGGAAAAGCACAGCACCGGAGGAGGAGAAGCAGCACCAGTGCAATGAGCACAGCGCTAGAGGCACTGCCCATTCTAGTCAGAGGATGGCATTCCTCGATTAGAGGCGGCATCACCTGTGGGGATCTGGACAACGCCACCACCTAGGAAAGTGGACGCGAGGAAGCGGAGGCTGTCGGGGTCCCACTTGGCGTACTCCCGGAACCAGTCACATGTATTGCAGAGATGAGGAGGAGAGGAGGTAAGCCGGAACCAGTCACTGGAACCAGTCCCACTTTGGGAGAAACCAGTGATGCTGTGGGCGTAGTCCCACTTTCGGAGAAGCCGACGATGCTGCGGGCGTAGAGTGACCGATCGGGCAACGATTTTCTACTGATGGATTTCTACGTGGCCACGGGTGAGATCGAGGAGGCCGGTGAAGGGAAAAGAAGGGCCGAAAGGGGAGTTTGGATGGGTGGCTATGGTGGCTTGAAGTCCGCCGGCTGGCAGCAAATCAGTAGAGGAGTAGCAGAGGACACTGAGTTGGAGCTATCTTGTTCTCGTCGAAGTTGGGAACAAATATCATGTGACCTATGACTCTGATCATTTAGTAGTGGCTTCCAAAATGACTGGAGTTGCAGAGCCAATCAGCTGCAGCATTTGGGAGCAGAGAAGGAACAACAAAGGATCTATTTGGTCCTCATCATCATTCTCCCTAGAGATTTCCAGAAGGAGGAAGATGTAGCGGAGGAAGGGTGGCGGAAGCAATGATGGCTATGGGATTAGGACACTGATACCATGATAGAAATGAAATACAAAGAAGAAGATTGCATTGAGTTTGAAACAATACTCCATATTTATACGTTGGGGAGATCTTGGCTGTTGTTGAGGTTGTTATAACGGGAGATCTTGACTATTATCAAACTCTAGCATGGTCTTTATCCAAGAATCAAATGATTTAGACCAAATGACTATTAATAAGCTAATGAATTCTTTATAAGCTCGATGTTAGGATTAAGAGCGGCACTAAGAGGGGGGGGGGGGCGGTGAATTAGTGCAGCGGAAAACATTCTCGATTAAACCCGATTCCAAAAAATATTCATTTTGATTCAATCCGTTTTGGAGAGAAATTGAACTTGAAAGCTTTCGTAAAAGTACAAAGAGAAGATTAAGGAGGTTTGCAGTAATGTAAATTGCACAATTGAAAAGCAAACTAGAATTTCGAGTGGTTCGATCATTATGACCTACATCCACTTTCGGATTCCTCCTCTGTTAAGGTCACCAATGTCCACTAATGGTCTTCCTTCAATAGGCGAAGATCAACCACCTCTTTACATTGCTTTCTCCTTTTCACGGGTTTAGGAGAGAACCCTTACTAGTCTCACACCTCTCTTGAATGATCTCAATACTTAGAAAGGGAGGAGGAGGACTCTAGCACTTGTACAACTCTTTAATACTTCAAAGACTTAAGATTATGCTAATACTTTTGTGCCCTTTCATGCAAAAAAGGGTGGGGTTTTTATAGATCCCAATGGCTTCAAAATTGGAGCAAAAAAATGTCATATCCCCAAATTTCGGGGTACTGACGATACTATTGCCATTACTGGGCGGTACCACTGCCCAATCTGGGCAGTAGCACCGCCTAACAGAGCTCGAAGACCGAGCTCTAGAGGTACCACCGCTTGACAAGGGCGGTACCACCACTTGCAGCATTAACTGCCAGTGGTACCACTACCCAGTCTGGGTGGTACCATCGCCCAGACCACTTGGGGGCCTGGGTCACCAAGCGGTGCCACCACCAACCATGTTTTTAGGGGCTAAGTGGGTTGTTCAATCCAGCCCGATTCAGCCATATTAAGGGCCTAGTTAGCCCCTAATTAAGTTAGTGGGATTACCTCCCAATTCTAACTTAATCTACTATCTAACTACAATAACTATGACATAATCAAGGCACTCTTATTCCGTTACATCAATTGCTCTTTCAGCAATCTTCCGATGAACTCTCGGCAATGTTTTGACGGACTCCCGGTAAGCTGCCAAACTTTATGATAATCTTCTTGGTGAGTTCTGACAAGCTTCTTTGGCAAGCTCCTAGACTTCTCGGTTAGTTCCAGCAGAACTTCCGACGAATGTTCGGACCTCTGACGAACTCTTGAACTTCCAACGAGATCTCGATCTTGACTCCGTCACAACACTTGCTTTATATCTTACTGCTATCGTAGTTAATCCTGCATACTTTTCTCGATATATAGATTATATCAAATAATTTACAATTGATTTTATAATCAAAATTTGAGACTCAATAATCTCCCCCTTTTTGATGATGACAATCAATTGATGACGGAGTTAACCTTAACTCTCCCTATCTATATGCCATACTTGAGGAAATACATTCTTCAATTCAAGGCCTTTGAATTCAAGTATCAAACTGATAAGTTAAGTTTATTTTAACTTATCAACATGCATATCATGATACTTATCATGATTTACCAATTCAAAATATAATGCTTCGAATTTATGAAAATGATGTCAAGGCATGACATCCATTTTGAAGTCCAATAATAATCAATCATTATTTATGAATTTTGAATATGAATTTTGGTAAGATAACAATTCTTGATAAAAGATAACAATTCATCAATCCATGGCAAGATATCAATTGTAAATAGCAAGTTGAGCTTATGATATATTAACATAATGAAAGACATTTATCAAGTATCTATAATGCAATACATTTTACATATTGTTTAATATGTCAAGTAGTCATCAATTTGTCATATATCTCCCCCTTTGTCATTAGCACAAAGGAGAACAATTCACAATGAATGTATGCAAGCAATAAATGAAGGCAAGCAAAACTTTGCATGATAATATTTCTTTGAATAAGCTAACATTTTTACTCAAGGGCTTTTTGCTTCTTTCTTAGTTATGCAAGTCTCTTTCTTCTTTTATCATAAGAACAAGAAAAGGAGGAAGGGTAAGGAAGGAATCCATGAAGACCCAAATTCATGAAAGGGTATTAACCATGTCAAGAACAATAAATGAGTTTCATTAAATCATGCTTCAATTTTGACGAAAAGAAGGAATTCATGAAAATTGATCAAAATATTCATGTGAAATCAAATCCTCATTCTTGCAAGTGTGGTAAAAATTTAAGCAAATTTCACAATGAATGTATGCAAGCAATAAATGAAGGCAAGCAAAACTTTGCATGATAATTTTTCTTTGAATAAGCTAACATTTTTACTCAAGGGCTTTTTGCTTCTTTTTTAGTTATGCAAGTCTCTTTCTTCCTTTATCATAAGAACAAGAAAAGGAGGAAGGGTAAGGAAAGAATCCATGAAGACCCAAATTCATGAAAGGGTATGAACCATGTCAAGAACAATAAATGAGTTTCATTAAATCATGCTTCAGTTTTGACAAAAAGAAGGGATTCATGAAAATTGATCAAAATATTCTTGTGAAATCAAATCCTCATTCTTGCAAGTGATCATCACTTACTAAAATTTATCTTTCAAGTATCAAGATATCCATTGGAATTTATAAAATTCATCTTTCATGAGAAGAATAAGGAAAGGAGCGTCATATCAAAAAGAAATTCATAAGTCAAATCAATTTCTCATTAAAAATTCATAAGAGATAAACCCGTGAGAAATGTATTTGTGAATGAAATTCATAAAGTGATTAAGTGTATCAAAAATCATTAAGTGATGGAGCAAAGGTATGAAGTAAACTTGATACCAAGGAAGATAAAAACGAAATAGATTCATGACAACCCCCCCCATTCATGAAGTACATTAAGAGAAGGATAGTCCAGAAAAATAATACAACAAACTCATGCATTCAGACAATTTAGCATTCCTAACTCCCTTATAATAAAATCAAATTATTCTTCATTTAAAGGTTTTGTAAAGATGTCAACTAATTGATGTTTCGTATCAATAAACTTTAGGATTTCATCATGATTATTGACATAATCTTGTATAAAGTGATGCCTAATGTCAATGTGTTTAGTTCTAGAGTGTTGAATAGAATTTTTTGTTAAACATATTACGCTTGTATTATCACATTTTATAGGAATATTCTTAAGGTAAATTTTATAATCTTCTAATGTATTTTTCATCTATACAACTTGTGCATAATATGCACTAGCTGCAATGTATACGGCTTCGGTTATGGATAATGCAATCGAGTTCTGTTTCTTAGAAGACCAAGAGACAAGTCTGTGTCCTAAAAATTGATATGCTTCGGATGTGCTTTTTCTATCTAATCTACATCCACGGAAATCCATATCACTATAAGCAATTAACTCAAGATTTTTGAATTTTAGATATCATAATCCTAGATTAGTGGTTCCTTTAAGATATCTAAAGATTCTTTTAACTGCTTTAAGATGAGATAGCTTAGGATTAGATTGAAACCTAGCACAAAGTCCTACATTGAACATGATATCTGGTCTTGTTGCGGTGAGGTATAGTAAACTCCATATCATACCTCTATAAGCTTTTTGATCAAAGCTTTCTCCACTTTACTCATAGGAGTATTGATAACCTTTGAGCTATCCATATTAAACCATTTTAGCAAGTCTAATACATATTTTGTTTAACTAAGAAAAGCATCATTACTAAGTTGTCTGATTTGTAAGCCTAAAAAGAATGTTAATTCCCCCATCAAACTCATTTCAAATTCTAGACTCATACTCTTTGCAAATGATTCGCATAAAGATTCATTCATGGAACCAAAAATAATATCATCAATATAAATTTGAACAATAAAAAAATTATTTTTAAAATTTTTAATAAATAATGTGACATCGACCTTTCCTTTAGAGAAATTATTTTGGATAAGAAATGAACAAAGTCTCTCGTGCCAAGCCCTTGGGGCTTGTTTCAATCCATAGAGAGCTTTAGTCAATTTAAACACATGATTAGGGAAATTATCATTCTCAAATCCAGGAGGTTGTTCAATATAAACTTCTTCGAAAATAAAGCCATTAAGAAAAGCACTTTTAACATCCATTTGAAATAACTTAAAATTGTTACTACTAGCATAGGCAAGGAGCATCCTTATAGCATCTAATCGTGCCATAAGACTGAAGGTTTCTTCGTAATCGATACTTTTTTCTTAGTTGAAACCGTTGGCCACTAATCTAGCCTTGTTTCTAACCACGATACCAAATTCATCTTGCTTGTTTTTAAAGACTCATTTAATACCAATAACTAAATGATCATTTGGCCTTGGAACAAGCTTCCATATCTTATTTCTCTCAAATTGACTCAACTCTTCTTGCATCGCGATAACCCATGAATTATCTTTCAATGCCTCGTCAATGCATTTAGGTTCAATTTGGGAGAGAAAAGCGACGTTGGCACAAAAATTCTTAAGAGAAGAACGTGTTTGAACCCCTTTTGTTGTGTCTCCTATGATTAGCTCCTTAGGATGAGCATCTACATACTTCCATTCCTTGGGTAAGGATGTTTCAGAAGAAGATGTATCCAAGTTGCTTGATGGAGAAAGGGTTTCATTTAAATTCAAAGCATCAAAATTAACATCATCATCAAGATCATTTTTCTTAACTTCGAAAACTTCATTAAAAACAACATGAATGGACTCTTCTATAACCAAAGTTCTTTTGTTAAAAATACGAAAGGCATTAGAGATAGAAGAATAGCCAAGAAAAATTCCTTCATCGGATTTTGCATCAAATTTCCCTAAGGCATCCTTTTCATTTAAGATAAAGCATTTACATCCGAAAACTTTAAAATATGTGACATTGGGTTTTTTGTTATACCACAACTCATAAGGAGTTTTGGAGAGTAATGGTCTTACTAGAACCCTATTCATGACATAGCATGTCGTATTTACGGCTTTGGCCCAAAAATATTTGGGTAGGCTATGTTCGTTTAACATGGTTCTTGCCATTTCTTGTAAGTTTATATTTTTTCTTTCTACTACTCCATTTTGTTGAGGTAGTTGACCCAATTATAATCCCAATTATGTGCTAAATATGAAATTTAAGATATTTGCTAAGCTAAATAAGTCTGTAAGTCTAGGTATCTTCCGGCGAGCTTTCGGCGATCTTCTGACGAACTTCTGACAATCTCTCGACATTGTTCCAAAGGACTCTTGGCAAGCTCCTGGACTTCATGATGATCTTCTTGGCGAGTTCTGATGAGCTTCTTTAGCAAGCTCCTGGACTTCTTGGTCAATTCCGATAGAAATTCTGACGAACGTTTGGACTTCTGACGAACTCTTGAATTCCCAACGAAATCGCATTCTTGACTCCAAGATTTCATTTTGCTTTATGACTTGCTATTATAGTTAATCATACTTAGTTAAAACCTACTTTGATTATGACAATTATTACTCAGCTAATCAAATATTGTTCGGCATGTCATTGGTTCATCGACGCTTCGTTTGATTCTTTGGCTCATCGTCCTCTCTAGCAGCCTATTGCCCAATCGGCCAGTTGACCTCCGCAACTCCAATTTTCTTAGTGCAATATCCATTCTTCTTGGTTCGATGCCCGAACTTATGGCCCGAAGCCTTCTTTCAATACATCGACCGATCCTTCGGCTCGATGTCCAATCTTCTGACATGTTTTTCTCTGGCCCAACATGATTCTTCCTACTTTAATTGTCTCTCCTTGATCGAAGCATCTTTCATCACTCAAAATGCAAATCAAATCATAAACTATCAATTAGTTTCATCATCAAAATCCAAGATTCAATAATCTCCCCCTTTTTGATGATGAAAACCAATTGATGACGAAGTTAACCTTAACTCCCCATATCAATGTGCCATATTGATAGAACCTTGAATTCAAGCTGAATTCAAGTCAAAGCAAATTTCATCATGAATATTTGTAATACTTCATCAAAAAATCATGCATATCATGATCATACTTCTCCCCCTTTGTCATCAACAAAAAAGGAGAAGTGCATTTAGCAAGTTTCAAATCATTGCATTATAAACATAATCTTAAGTTTTAGAGATGTGCAGAGTTTAGCATGTTTGCTAGCAAGTTTTTGAAAAAGAATGTAAGATAGCATTTTTGCCTCTTGTTGAAGTGTGCAAGCTAGCAATTCTTGCTTTCTTTTGGAATGTGCAAGTTGCAAGTTTTGCTTCTTGAGATAGGCAAGATAGCACTTTTGCTTCTCTTGAGATTGCAAGATAGCAATTCTTGGTAATGTTCAAGATAACAAGTTTTACATCATATAAGCTAGTGAATTTTACAACATTTTAGAACATGCAAGCTAGCAATTTTGAGATGTTCAAGAAAGCAACTTTTGCTTCTTGAAATATGCAAGTTAGTAATCTTTGTTTCTCTTTTGAGATAAACAAGCTAGCATGTTTTTGTATTTTCTTGACTTGTGTAACTTAGCAAACATTTCTTCTCTTGACATTTACAAGATCTTGCTTCTCTTTTGAGATGAGCAAGCTAGCAAGTTTGCCTCTTTTCGTGATATGCACGCTAGCAATTCTTTCTCCCCCTTTGTCATTAGCAAAAAAAGAGGAATAACAATACAATAGTGTAATTCATTTCCCTTTACTACAATCTTCAAATCATAACAAGGATAAATAACAAAGATGAAAAATCAAGTCATGAATGTCAAAATAATTTTTCATCATGAATATTTCATCATTGCATGCATCATTATCATAAGTTGAAGTATTGCATACATAATACCAAATCATCATTCATAATTACATCAATATTCTAATCATTATTTCAATCATCAAAAATGAGATATCACATCTAAAATTCGAGAAATCAAGATCATGATCCGAAAAATGTATAAGAAGAATTTATGCATTTGGGAGCTCTAACATGTCTAAGTTTATCATTCAAGCTAGCAAATTTGGTTCTCTTGAGATGCTAGCTATTTTCTTTCCCCCTTTAGTCATTGTAAATAAGAAAGAAGAAGGGAAAAACATAATGGACTAAATGTTCAAGTCATCACAAAAATACAAAGGTGTCATATGAAAATCATGACATAAAAGATATTAATATCAAATGATGAATGCCACAAGACATGATTTATTTCAACAAATCTCTTTTTTTTTATAAATGGCAAAAAGAAATATAGGAGATCAAATGATATAATATCTTGATTCATGCATAACAAATCTTAAGTTATAAATCTCAAAAAATCAAGATAAAGCTCATTCAAATTCAAATCATCAAAATTACTTTCAAGAGATTCAAAATGACATAAACAACTTTATCAATATCTTAGTGAAAAATCGATAAGATAGAGAAAAAAAAAATTCAAGAAAAATGCTTTCCTCTTTTTAGTTGTTTCAATTTGTAGAAGCATGCTTTTTTCATTTATGCCAAATAAAAACATGTATCATCGTTTAAAACTGAAAAGAACTTTCATTACGGCAAAGATTGATAATCCATAAATCATAAAAATCATCATGCATAATTTCAAAAGATAAACTCATTAAGCATGCTAACAAATCTCTTAGCATTTTCATTAAAACATCAAGCATGGTTTCATTGAACATAAGGCATCTTAAATCCAAATCGAAAAGCAATACGAAAATCAACATGATACACATTATTACTTCTTAAACATAAGATTAATCTTACTAGGTGTACATGCATTATGTTGTTGTATTTTCATAAAACATGCAATTATCATGATCATTTTTTCAAAATAACTAGAAAAGGAAGCATCATATAAATTTTTATAATTTTTTATTTTTTATTTTTAACTAATTTAAAACAACTCATGAAATGTATCATGTAATTTCAAAATAAACTAAGGGGATTTTGATTACCTTGTCGTCGAAAGATGTTAAGGCATAGTTTGTCACCTCACCTTTGTTGGTTTGCTTCTTTGTCTTCAGATGAGCTCGATTCGTTCCAGAGTGCTTTCTTCTTCTTGTGTTCATAACAAGTGGTTGCATTCTTTTTAAGTTTATTTTTATTCTTTGATTCTTGTTTTAAGAATTTTTTAAGCTTTAGAGTTAAAAGTTCAAAGTCATCATCACTTGAGATTTCGCTCAAGTAGTCTTCATTTGTTCTAAGTGTCAAATCCTTCTTGTTCTTTGGAAGGTTGTTCTCAAGTTCTTCATGTTCAACATGTGTCATAAAACTCATTTCATAGGTCATTAAAGACCCAATAAGTTCTTTGAGTGGAAAATGGTTCAAGTTCTTTTATTCTTGTATTGCCATTATTTTTGAATCCTAATTTTTAGAAAGTGATAGTAAAACTATATTAACAAGTTCAAAATTCAAAAAATATTTGTCAAGTGCTTTTAAACCATTGACGATATCCATAAAATGGGTGGACATATCAACAATGGTTTCGCTTGGCTTCATTCGAAATAGTTCAAAACCAGATATTAAAAGATTGACTTTAGACTCTTTAACTCTATTTGTGCTTTCGTGTGTCATTTCAAGAGTATGCCAAATATCAAAAGCCATTTCACAAGTAGAAATATGATTGAATTCATTTTTGTCTAAGGCGTAAAATAAGGCATTCATAGGCTTTGCATTTAAAGAAAAAGTCTTCTTCTCCAACTTATTCTAATCGTTCATTGGAAGAGAAGACTCTTGAAAACCAAATTTAACTATATTCCATAAATTGAGATTTAACGAAAGCAAGAAAACTCTCATTTGAGTTTTCCAATATGTGTAGTCTGTCCTATTGAATATAGGAGGACGAATGAGATAGTGACCCTCTTGAAAACCGAAAAGAGTCATTTCTCATTGGTGTTAAACCAAATGAGAAATAACGAGGCTCTGATACCAACTGTTAGAAATAAGTCGACACTAAAGGGGCGGGGTGGTGAATTAGTGCAGGGAATAAAATCACCATTGTTTGTTGAAATCTCGTTGCGATTAAAACTAATTTCAGAAAGATGTTAACTTAAAATACGTTCGGAAGGGTGTGCAGCAAAAGTAATGAGGAAATAAAGTGGTTTGCAATAAGGTAAATAGCAAAATAGAAATGCAAACCGTTTTATAGTGGCTCGGTCGTTGTGACCTACATCCACTCCACTGATTCCTCTTCTATCGAGGCTACCGGCATCCACTATTGATCTTCCTTCAATAGGCGAAGATCAACCACCCTTACAACTCGATTCTCCTTTTAACAGGTTCAGGAGAGAACCTTTATAACCCCCACAGCCTCCTCTCTTAAACTTCACTAGCACTTAAAGTTTGAGAGGAGTTCATACAAGATTACATCAACGTTTTCTTTCTTTTTCACTCTCTATTCTTATGTATGTTAACAAAGGATGAGAGGAGTATTTATATGCCTCAAGTTCATTCAAACTTGGAGCTTAAAAATGTCTCATCCTGGGTTTCCCGGGTACGGGTGGTACCACTGCCTACAGCACTGACACTAGGTGGTACCATCTCCCAATCTAGTGGTACCACCGTGGTCTTAAAGATTGTGCCATGACGGTTCTGTTGAATCTCATATTTTGATGATGAAATTAATTGATAGTGTTTATCTAATTTATGTTTTAAGTGACATAGGAAGCTTTGATCAGGGAGAGACAATTGAAGCAGGAAGAATCATATTGGGCTGGAGTGGAACATATCAGAAGATTGAATATCGAGCTGAAGGATCGGTCGATGTGTCGGCAGAAGACTTCAGGCCGAGAATTCGGGCATCGGGCCGAGAAGAGCGAAAATTACACCAAAGAAATCGGAGTTATAGAGGTCAACTAGCCGATTGCATAATAGGCCACAAGAGAGAATGATGCACTGAAGAATCAGATGAAGCATCGAACTAATGACATGATTGGACAACATTTGATGAGCTTTGTAATAATTGTTTAGATCAAAGTAAGTTTTAGGTCTAATTGAGTCGGTATTGGGGTGAAATAATGCCAACTCAATTAGGGGCCAATTGGGCTTAAATTGGGAGTGATTTGGGCTAATTGGGAGACCCATTCAATGACCTAAATGTTGGGCCAGGTGGTGGCACCGCCAGAATTGGCGATAGAACCGCCTATGAGTTGGAAAACTCAAAAAACTTGATCTCTAAGGCTGTCAGGTGGTGATACCACCCAGACACAGTCTCCTAAGTGGTAGTACCGCCAGACTGGGTGATGGTACCGCCCAATGTCAGGTTGCAGGCGATGGTACCGCCCAGTGTAAGCGACGGTACCGCCCATACCCTGAAATCTCAAGGATTTAAATTTTGGGCTCCAAATTTGCATCCATTTGGGGCCTATAAATACCCACTCTTTCCTACTTAGGAGAGTAATAATTTGGTAGAAAGGGGGAAAGAATCCTTAATGAAAAAGAGTTGAAAAAGCTTGAAAAGTGTTAAGTGTTCCTCTCCACCTCTTATACTTTAGAGTTCATTCTAAGAGAGGTGTGAAACTTGTAAAGGTTCTCTCTTGAGCCTGTCAAAAGGAGGATAGAGTTGTAAGAAGGTGTTTGGTCTTCTCTATTAAAGGAAGACCGTTAGTGGATGCCAGTGGCCTCGATGTAAGAGGAATCGGAAGTGGATGTAGGTCACGACAACTGAACCACTATAAATTCTAGTTTGCACTTCCTTTATGCTATTTCCTTATATTGCGAACCGAATTCTTACATTCACTATGCTTCTATATGCTTACAAATTAAATACATTTCCGAAATGGGTTTAATCGAAATGAAAGATTTTAAACCGACATTTTTATCTACTGCATTAAAGTGCCGACTCGTTCCTAACAATTGGTATCAGAGCCACGTTATTTCTCGTTTGATTTAATACCTAAGAGAAATGGCTCTTTTCGGCTTTCAAGAGGGTCACTCTCTCATTCATCCTCCCATGTTTAATAGGATGAACTAGACATATTGAAAAACTCGAATAAGAGTTTTTTTACTTTCCTTGAACCTTGATTTGTAGAATATTATTGAAAACAATTTTCAAATGTCTTCTACTCCAATAAAAGAATGGAACTTAAATGCTAGAGCTATGAACGCTCTATTTTATGCTTTCGATAAAACTGAGTTTAATCAGATTTCTACTTGCGAAACGACTTTCGATATATGACACGCTCTCGAAATCACACATAAAAGCATGAGTAGAGTAAAAGATTCTAAAGTTAATCTTTTAATGCATGATTTTGAACTATTTCGAATGAAGTCGAGCAAAACCATTATTAATATGTATACCCGTTTTACGGATGTCGTTAGTGGTTTAAAAGCACTTGGTAAATATTTTTCGAATTCTGAACTCGTTAATAAAATATTGAGATCCCTTCTAAAAAGTTAGGATCCTAAAATAATGGTAATACAAGAAGTAATAAATCTTAATATTTTTCCACTTGAAGAACTTATCGGTAAATTATTGACATATGAAATGACTTGCAATGCTCATAAAAAGCTCGAGAATAACATTCCAAAGAACAAGAAGGATTTGACACTTTGAATAATAGAATATAACTTGAGTGATGACTCAAGTGATGATGATGATGATGACCTTGAACTCTTAAAACTTCAAAAATTCTTAAAACAAGAATTAAAAATTAAAAATAAACTTACAAAGAAGAGGTTGCCAAAGAAGAAGAAGACACTCAAAATGACTTGGGACAAATCAAGTTTATCCGAAGATGAGAAACAAACCAATAAAGACGAGGTGGCCTTTCACATTGAGGTAAACGAGTCACTTTACTTTATTTTGAAAAGTAACATCCTTGTGCTATTTTGAAAAGATGGACTTACTTTATTTTGAAAAGATGGACTTACTTTATTTTGAAATAATGGACTTACTTTATTTTGATTCATCTTTTGATATTTGGAGAACTCTTGAGGTCACTCATGAAGGCACTAGCCGAGTGAAAGAGTCCAAAATCAACATCCTTGTGCATTCTTACGAACTTTTTCGAATGAAATCAAGTGAGTCCATCGGAGACATGTACACCCAGTTCACGGATGTCATTAATGGACTCAAAGCTCTTGGTAAAGATTTTACTAACTTTGAACTAGTAACTAAAATCTTAAGATCCCTCCCTAAAAGTTGGGATCCAAAAGTTACGGCCATTCAAGAGGCCAAAGACCTTAAAATATTCCCTCTTGAAGAACTCATTAGGTCTCTAATGACCTACGAAATGACATGTCAAGCTCATGACAAGCTCGAGAACCCCCTTCCAAAGAACAGGAAGGATATGAAACTCACATCACAAGAAGACCACTTGAAAGGAACATCAAGTGATGAGGACAGTGACAATGACATTGCACTTTTGACTCAAAAATTTTAAAAATATTTAAGAAAGAATAAATTTAAAAATAATACAAAAAATAAATTCGAACACAAGAAGGACCAAGTAAGTTGCTATGAGTGCAAAAAACCGGAACACTACAAGAACGATTATCCTCAAGCCAAAAAGAGAACATCAAAGAAGAAGGCGCTCAAGGCAACGTGGGATGATTCAAGCGCGTCCGAAGAAGAGGAGTCCAACAGCGAGCAAGTTGCTCATTACGCCCTAATGGCCATCGGAGAAGAGGTAACGGATTTAATTGATGCAGATTTACCTTATCATGAATTATTAAATGCTTTCCATGAGTTATTTGATGAATGTAAGACAATTAGTAGAAAATACAAATTGCTAAAAAAGGAGCATGATAGTCTCACTTGTGATATCGATAAATTAAAAACTGAATATCATGATAGTTTAGCTCCATGTATAAAATGTCATGATCTAGAATCTCTCCAAAAAGAGAACTTGCTACTTAAGGACACCTTGAAGAAATTCGAGGTTGGTAGCAAATCTTTGAACATGATCCTTACAAATATGGGTCACGTTCCTAAAAGAAGTGGAATCGGATTTGTGAGAAGTCCTCACCAAAATCCAACCACCTTCATTAAAGACCCCGTCTTACATGTTCGGCACCAAAGCAATTGCAACTTTTGTTGCAAATATGGACATAAAACTTATAAATGTCCATTCAAGAAAATTAGTCCGAACAAACTAATTTGGGTTCCTAAAAGAACCATGATCAATTCTATGTAATATGATGAACAAGTTAAATCAGTTTTTAAGGCACCCAAAAGAAAATGGGTACCTAAAAATAATCCCTTCTTGTAGAAACATACATCATCACAAGCTAGGAGCAAGAGATGATATCTAGATAGTGGATGCTCAAGACATATGACTGGAGATCCATCTCATTTCTCTATGCTCACTAGTAAAGAAGAAGGGTACGTCACCTTCGGAGACAACAACCAAGGCAAAATCATTGGCAAGGGAACCATAGGTAACAAATTAAAATTTTCTATTGATGATGTCTTACTGGTTGATGGATTGAAACATAATCTCTTGAGTGTTAGTCAATTATGCGATAAAGGTTATATCGTTAGATTTGAATCAAATGTGTGTATTATTGAAAAACCAAACCATAACATAACTATGATTGCATTAAAACAAAATAATGTCTACACCATCAACCTTGATGAACTAAATAATGAAATGTGTTTCTCCGCTTTAAATGATGATGCTTGGCTTTGCCATAGGAGACTAGGCCATGCAAGCATGAAACTAATATCTAAGATCTCATCTAGAGAATTAGTGCGAGGAATTCCAAATATAAAGTTTATTAAGGACAAAGTATGCGATGCATGTCAACTAGGTAAACAAATAAAAACTAGTTTCAAACCAAAAACTCAAATTAGCACCACTAGACCATTATAATTGATTCATTTGGACTTATTTGGACCAATTGATACGACAAGTCTAGGGGGGAGCAAATATGCGTTTGTAATTGTGGATGACTATACTAGATACACTTGGACCTATTTCTTAGCTCACAAAAATGATTATTTCAAGTGTTTCTCTAAATTTTGTAAACTCACTCAAAACGAAAAAGGTTTCATGATTTCATCAATTCAGAGTGATCACGGTGGCGAATTTCAAAACCATGACTTTCAAAATTTTTATGAAGTTAATGGATACAATCACAACTTCTCCACTCCGAGGAATCCCCAACAAAATGGAGTAGTTGAAAGAAAAAATAGAAACCTACAAGAAATGGCAAGAACTATGTTAAATGAACATAGTTTACCTAAGTATTTTTGGGCCGAAGTCGTAAATACGGCTTGCTACATCATGAATAGAGTCCTAATAAGACCATCGCTATCAAAACTCCCTATGAATTATGGAATAACAAAAAACCAAATATTTCCTATTTTAAAGTTTTCGGTTGTAAATGCTTTATTTTGAATGAAAGGGATGCCTTAGGAAAATTTGATGCTAAATTTGATGAAGGCATCTTTCTTGGTTACTCTTCCGTTTCTAAGGCTTTTCGGGTTTTTAACAAAAGAACCTTAGTAATAGAAGAGTCTATTCATGTAGTTTTTAATGAAATTTCTAATTTAAAGAAAAATGATTTTGATGATGATCTTGGTTTTGATAATTTGAATTTAAATGAACCCCCTCCTCAAAATAGCAACTTGGATGCACCTTCTTCCGAAATTTCCTTACCCATGGAATGGAAGTATATAGATGCTCATCCAAAGGAGCTAATTATAGGAAATACATCAAAAGGGGTTCAAACTCGTTCCTCTTTCAAGAATTTTTGTGCTAACGCCGCCTTCATTTCTCAAATCGAACCTAAATGCATTGACGAAGCCATAAAAGATGATTTTTGGGTTATTGCAATGCAAGAGGAATTAAATCAATTTGAGAGGAATAAGATATGGAAGCTTGTTCCTAGACCTAGTGACCATTTAGTCATTGGTACTAAATTGGTCTTTAGAAACAAGCAAAACGAAAATGGTATCGTGGTTAGAAACAAGGCTAGATTAGTGGCCAAAGGTTTCAACCAAGAAGAAGGTATCGATTACGAAGAAACCTTCGCTCCCGTAGCTCGATTAGAAGCCATAAGGATGCTCCTTGCCTATGCTAGTAGTAATAATTTTAAACTGTTTCAAATGGATGTCAAAAGTGCTTTCTTGAATGGTTTTATTTCCAAAGAAGTATATGTCGAATAACCTCCTTGATTTGAAAATTCTCTTCTTCCTAACCATGTATTCAAATTGACTAAGGCTCTCTATGGCTTGAAACAAGCTCCTAGAGCTTGGTATGAAAGGCTTAGTTCCTTTCTTATTTTAAATAATTTTAACAAAGGCAAGGTTGATACTACATTGTTTATCAAACATTTTTAAAATAATTTTCTTATTGTGCAAATTTATGTTGACGATATTATTTTTGGCTCTTCGGATGAATCACTATGTGAATCATTTGCCAAATGTATGAGTCATGAATTTGAAATGAGTTTAATGGGTGAATTAACTTTCTTTTTGGGATTACAAATCAAACAACTTAGTGATGGTATATTTCTTAACCAATCTAAATATACATTAGAATTGTTAAAACGATTTAACATGGATAATTCAAAAGCAATAAACACCCCTATAAGTACTTCGACTAAGTTAGATATGGATGAAAATAGTGAAAATTTCGATCAAAAAACATATAGGGGAATGATAGGTAGTCTACTCTACCTCACAGCGACTAGACCGGATATTATGTTTAGTGTAGAACTTTGCGCTAGGTTTCAATCTAATCCTAAATTATCTCATCTTAAGAGTGTTAAAAGAATATTTAGGTATCTTAAAGGAACTCCAAATTTAGGATTGTGGTATCCAAAATTTAAAAAATTTGATTTAATAGCTTATGCAGATGCCAATTTTGGCGGATGCAGGATAGATAGAAAAAGTACATCCGGAACATGCCAATTTTTAGGACATGCACTTGTTTCTTGGACTTCCAAGAAACAAAATCCAGTTGCACTATCTACGGTGGAAGCCGAATACATTGCTGCAAGTGCATGCTGTGCACAAGTTGTTTGGATGAAAAATACATTAGAAGACTATGAAATTCACTTCAAAAATGTTCCCATAAAATGTGATAATACTAGTGCCATATGCCTCACCAAAAATCCAATTCAGCACTCTAGAACTAAGCACATCGACGTTAGGCATCATTTCATACGCGATCATGTCCTTAACAATAGTGTTGTTCTAGAATTTATTGACACAAAGCATCAATTAGCAGATATATTTACAAAAGCTTTGAATGAAGATCAATTTGAATTCATTAGAAGGGAACTAGGTATGTTAAATTGTCCCTAAGAATAAACTCGTTTGAATGGATTTTTCGTAAAGTTTTTCATCCTCTCTCCGTTCCTCGGTGAATTTGATCATTATCTTTCGATTCTAAATGAAACGTTAAATTACCTTATCCTATCTTGAGTCAAACACCTCTCCCATCTGATCAAGAATGATTTTATGACATTTTGTGAATCTCAAAATTGATTTTGATGGCTTGATTATGAGTTTCTAAGTTAACGATTTGAATTTGAATGAGTCTGTATTCAAATTATGATCTTGACTTATTGGAGTTACTACTTGAAATTTTTTAATCACAATCTCTTCTTTGTACACCTACAATTTTTGTTATTTATAGAAAGAAGAGATTTAATAAAATAGATAAATGCTGAATTTTCCTTTAAGATGAACTTTGTGTAGATATTTTAGCATACTTAATTTTGAATGATGAATTTTCGTATGATCAATGCTGAATTCCTGATGTTATAATCACAAATTATGTGCTTCAAGTCTCATCCCCTTTTTGTTGATGACAAAGGGGGAGAAGTAATGACTAAGTGATGACTTCTACCATTTCGATAGCATGACTTAATGAAAATGTCTTATGCGCATCGATAACATGACTAATATGAATTATAAAAGCTTATGTGATATGAATGTCTTATATGCCTTGTAAAATCTTTGAGAATATCACAAGATTGATTGATCATATTGAAAGCATGCCTTACATTTATATCATAAAATTCATGTTGAAAATCTTTATCTCCTATCGTAGTAAAAATTGTCTCTTATCATTCGACTTGAAAATGATTTTCATCGAAGTTTCGTATTTACTATTGCTTAATGAGAATAACGATAAGTTCTACGGTTAGAACTTATCGGTTTATGCTTGAATTCATTGGATGGAATTCAAGTGTTTTCATCTTCTCATAATATGGCATATAGATATGGGGAGTTATGTTTAACTCCGTTATCAATTGATTGTCATCATCAAAAAGGGGGAGATTGTTGAATCTCGGATTTTGATGATAAAATCAATTGATGGGTTAATTGATCTAATCCATATTATTGAGTTAAGTGTGCAGGATTAACTACGATAACCAGAAAACACAAAGCTGTTGAATCTCGTATTTTGATGATGAAAATACTTGATATATGTTTATGATTTAATCTGCGTTTTGAGTGACGCAGGATGCTTTGATCAGGATGAGACAATTAAAGCAGGAAAATCATGTTGTGCCGGAGGAACATGTCAGAAGATTGGACGTCGGGCCGGTGGATCGGTCGACGTATCGACAGAAGGCTTCGGGCCGTGGTCTCGGGCATCGGGCCAAGAAGAGCGGTTATTGTGCCAAGGATATCGGAGTTGCGGAGTCAACTGGCCGATTGGGCAATAGGCCGCAGGAGAGGACGATGTGCCGAAGAATCAGACGAAGCGTCGAGGGACCAATGACATGCCGGACAACTTGGTTAATTGCTTAGAATTAATTGTCTCGATCGAAGTTTTGTTTTAATTGTGCAGGATTAACTATGATAACGATGAAGACATAAAGCGAAACAATGTGTCGGAGTCAAGCGCGAAGGATTTGTTGCGAGTTCGAGAGTTCGACGGAAGTTCGAAGGTTCGTCGGGAATGCTACCGGAACTAGCCGAGAATGAGTTGGGAGCTTGCCGAAGGGTTTTTCGGAAGCTCGCCGGAAGGTTCGTTGGGAGTTCGCGGAGCTCGCCGAGAAAGATCGGAGCTTGCCGAAGAAGCTCGTTGGAATTCGCTAAGAACAAATCGTGAAGTCTAGGAGCTTGCCGGGAGTCCGCAGAATGGTTTCCGAGAGTTCATCGGAAGACCGCCGGAAGTTTGCAGGAAGCTCGCCAGAAGAAGTCTTGACTTGCGGACTTTGTAATAGCTTAGAAAATGTCTTTAAAATCATAGTTAGCAAATTAATTAGGGTTAGGATTAGGTGTTAATCCTATAACCCAAGTAGGGGCCAATTAGGCCCAAGTTCGGACAGGTTTGGGCCAAGTTTGGAGCCAAACCAAGTGAGCTGAAATAGTGAAAGAGGTGGCACCGCCCCAGCCAGGAGGTGGCACCGCCTAGGCTAAGCCTCCCAGCGAGACTGGGCGGTGCAACCTCCCCAGCAAGGAGGTGGCACCGCCTGAGCTCAGTCTTCGAGCAAGACTGGGCGGTGCAACCTCCCTGACAGAGAGGTGGCACCGCCTGAGCTCGGTCTTCGAGCTCTGGCAGAGAGGTGCAACCGCCTCAGTCAAGAGGTGGCACCGCCTGGGCTCAGTCTTCGAGCTCTGCCAGGCGGTGCAACCTATCCAGTCAAGAGGTGCAACCGCCTGATCCCGGAATTTCGGGATTTGATCGTTTTGAGCTCCAAATTTGAATTGGGTTGGGGCCTATAAATACCCCACCCATTCAGCACTGAAAAGATACAGACCTACACCGAAATCTTGATCTTTTCTGTGATTCTAAGAGCTCAAAAGTGTTGTTCAGCCTTTAAGTCTCCTCCTTCTGTTCTTCAAGTTTTTGAGTTGTAAAGTGAGGAGAGAAAGGTCTGTAAAGGTTGTCTCCTGAGCCTGTCAAAAGGAGAGAAACTGTAAAAGGGCAGTTGGCCTTCGCCTATTGAAGGAAGGCCTCTAGTTGACGTCGGTGACCTCGTCGGTGGAGGAAGCCAAAAGTGGAGTAGGTCAAGACTGACCAAACCACTCTAAATCTCTGGTTTGCGTTTATTTTGAGCACTTTATCATTACTGCAAACCTCCTTCATAACTACTGCTTTCTGCGCTTTTACGAACAAGTTCTAAGTGCTGTTCCTTCATAATCTGCGTTCAGACGTAAATCGGTGTTTTCGTACATTACAGTTTACGTTTACGTTTTGATTCTGCAAAACTGTCTTCTACGCCTTCACGAACAAGTTTCTAAGTGCTGATCTGTCCGAATCTGCTTTCAGACGTAAACTAGTGTTTTCGTACGATATTTACATTGCAGTTTACGTTTACGCCTTGATTCTGCAAAACTGTCTTCTGCGCTTTTACGAACGAGTTTCTAAAGTTCAGATCCTTTTGAAATTGCGTCTAGACGTAAAATTGCGTTTAGACGTAAAACTGCTCAAACTGTGTTTAGACGTTTTAAACGTAAACTGAGTTTAGACGTAAATCTGAGTTTAGACGTAAATCTGCGTTTAGACATAAATCTGCGTTTAGACGTAAATCTGCCTTTAGACGTAAAACTGCGTTTAGACGTAAACTACGTTTAAACGTAAAACTGCGTTTTAGACGTAAACTGAGTTTGGACGTAAATCTACGTTTAGACGTAAATCTGCGTTTAGACGTAAATCTGCGTTTAGACGTAAAACTGCGTTTAGACGCAAACTGCATTTAAACGCAAATTGTGTTTAGACGTAAACTACGTTTAGACGTAAACTGTACTTAGTCATAAGTTATCTTTGAGTCGGCTTTTGCTTCAAAACTGATTTTTATCGAACGAACGCAGCTTTTGTTTTTAATCGCTAAAAGATTTCCGCTGCACTAATTCACCCCCCCCCCTCTTAGTGCTCTCGATCCTAACAATTGGTTTCAGAGCGGGGTATTTCTCATTTCGGATTTACACCCGAGAGAAATGGCTCTTCAAGAGGGCTTTTCGGTCTTTCGTCCACCGTTCTTTATCGGATTGGACTACACTTATTGGAAAACTCGAATGAGAGATTTCTTGATTTCTCTAAATCTGGACTTATGGAATATCGTTGAAAACGGTTTTCAACTTCCCTCTAAACCGACGAACGAATGGTCGGATTTGGAGAAGAAGTATTTCTCTTTAAACGCAAAGGCTATGAATGCCTTATTTTGCGCTTTGGACAAAAATGAGTTCAATCGGATTTCTACGTGCGAAACAGCTTTTGACATTTGGCGAAAACTTGAAATCACGCACGAGGGAACTAGTAGTGTCAAAGACTCGAAAGTTAACTTTTTATTGCATGATTTCGAGCTTTTTCATATGAAACTAAGTGAAACCGTTGTTGACATGTACACCCGTTTTACGGATGTCGTCAATGGTTTAAAATCACTTGGTAAAAGCTTTTCGGATTTTGAACTCGTTAACAAAGTTTTGCGCTCACTTTCTAAAACTTGGGATTTAAAAGTAACTGCTATTCAAGAATTGAAAAACTTGAACCAATTTCCACTCGAAGAACTAATTGGTTCATTGATCACATATGAAATGACGTGCAATGCACGTGAAGAACTTGAGAACCACCTTCCAAAGAACAGGAAGGATTTGGGACATAGAACATTTGAAGACCACTCGAGCATAAGCTCAAGTGATGGTGAACTTAAACTACAAATGAAACAAAAATTAAAAAGTAAAAAGAACGGAACTACTTGCTTTGAACGCAAGAAGAAGAACAAAAACTGGGATGAATCGAGCTCCTCCGAAGACGAGGAGAAAATCAACAAAGGCGAGGTGGCAAACTACGCCTTTACGCCTTTCGACGCTAAGGTAATCAAAATGCCTTTAATTTACTTCGAAATTACATGATGTTCTTCATGATGCATTTTTCTTTTTCTTTAAATTTTCTTGAAAATTATATTTTTAATAATTTAATAATGTAAATGCAAAAATATGAAATGATATGGTTGCTATTACTGATAATGATATGGTTGCTATTACTGATAATGATATGGTTGCTATTACTGATGTTGATATGGTTGCTATCACTAATGCTATGATTAGGCCGTACTTGCAGCACCAAGAAATATATGATTGCTATCATTGCTATATGCCCTGTATCAAGATATCAAACAAAAATTTGCATCATACGAGCTGATATCTTACCATGTGATGCAATGCTACACTTGCTAAAATATTCGAAATGTGTACATCATGCCCTGTATCAAGATATCAAACAAAATCTTGCTTCACAGTTTTACGCATTGATATCTTACCATATGATCAAATGCTACAATTGATGAACACTTGAAATGTAATCCTCTATCTTATTGATTTTTCAATAAATCTATGCTTGTCATACATGAATTTATTGAATGTAATTTTGAGGATGATTTCAGATTTGACAAATGCTTGATTCGTATTCACGACATAAGATACACTTTAAATATGAATCATGCATCAATCATGTTAAATGCTTCAATCATTTTCTATCTCTAGAGTTCTCGATTTTGATGAAATACAAGTGATAAATTCATTTATGATATCTTGTAAATCACTTGAATTATGAATGAGTTTTTTATGATGTGTTAAAAGAATCACTTAAAAAGAAAATGCTTTTCCCATCTTATCGAGATTAATGATTTCATGATATTATGTGAATCTCGAAATTGATTTTGATGAAATAGTAATAACGTTATTCATGTTATGAATCTTAAAAATGATAATATGCTTCATGTGATAATATGAATACATGAAACACTTATGATATTCCGTGTATTCATAAAATATTTATCTCATCATCCAATAACTCTTCTTGATATTGCTTATGAGATGAAATGAAATAATGCATGAAATACAAATGAGGAGTCAATGATCATGCATAATAGGATGTAATGAATTCTGACATTTAGATACCATCGTTTGAATATCTATGATTATGTTGCCAAAATGATATATCATGAATGCTTGAATATCATGTTTCATATGCTCATGATGATGATTGATTTTTCGGTATCATGCATAAAAAAAAATGAAATGTAATGTTAATGAATTTGTGCATTGAAACTATAATGATGCACAAATAAGAATGATTACTTACCTTTGTCATGATTTAGAAATTGATGTAAAGGGTTTTTCCCTTCTTTTTGAAAATGACAAAGGGGGAGATAGTTTGCTAGCTTGCACTTTGCAACGAAAGCTAAAATGACACTTCTCAAAAGAGAAGAAAGAGCTTGTTATCTTGAACATCACAAGCTTGCCAAACAAAAATTGCAAAAGTGCTATCTTGCCTATCTCAAGAAGCAAAACTTGCATATCGTAAAAATTTGCTAGCTTGCAACTTGCATATTTCAAGAAGCAAGAGTTGCCTTCTTGAACATCTCTAAATTGCTAGCTTGCAAGTTCTAAATGTTGAATATCGGATTTTGATGATGAAACTAATTGATTGTGTTTAAATGTTTGACTACATTTTGAGTGATATAGGTCTACTCGATCAGGATTAGACAATTAACGCAGGAGGAATTGACGTTGCGTCGGAGGAGATCACGTTAGGATATTGGATGGCAGAAGGCTTCGGGCGTCGGGCATCGGGCCAAGGAGAGCGAAATTGCGCCAAGGATATCGGGGTTGCGGAGGTCAACCGCCGATTGGGCAACAAGCCGCAAGAGAGGACGATGCACCGAAGAATCGGATGAAGCACCAACCAATGACGTGCCAGGCAACAGAATGTCAATTTGCGTTATAATAACTGTCTAGATTGGAGTAGAGTGTTTGCTTGTGTGTGCAGGATTAACTATGATAACGACAAAGACATAAAGCAAGGATACCGGAGTCGAGCTCGATGGACGTTTAAGAGACCGAAGAATCATCGGAGATGCTACCGGAACCATCCGAGAAGAAATCGGGAACGTGTCGGAAGTTCGCCGAAGAAATCGTCGGAGGCTCGCGGAGATCACCGAGAAGGCTCGGCTACTCGTTAAAGTCATCACAAGATCGGGAGCTTGATGGGAGTCCGTCGGAAGAAGTTTGTCGGAAAGCTCGCCGAAACAAGACTCGACGTTCGCGGTTGAAAGCTTGCTTAGGATGTGTTTTTGTTATGTAGTTCACTTGTAATTAGGATTAGGATTAAGAGATAATCCTATATCCTGGTTAGGGGCCAACTGGGCCCAAAGTCAGAGTTGGTTTAGGCTAAAAATTAAGCTAAACCAGCGAACTAGAGAGCCAAGATTGAAGCCCAACTAGTGGCTGAAAACACTGTAGTTGGGCTGAAAACACTGTAGGCGGTGGCACCGCCTAGCTGGGCGGTGACACCTCCTTGGCTGGGCGGTTGCACCGTCCAGCACCCGAGCGCTGGGCGGTGGCACCGCCTGGCTGGGCGGTGGAACCTCCAGCACCGGGAACCCTAAGAGAATTCAAATTTTGGAGCCCAAAATTTGAATCCTCTTGAGGCCTATAAATACCCCTCAAATCTCAGCTGAGGTAACAACTTTTTGAGCAGCAAGTGTTTGAGAGAAAGGCATTAGAAAATTCCTAGCTAATCTTGTTTTCATTTTGCTAGTGTTCACCTCTGTTCTTGCTAAAAATTTGTAAGAGAGTGAACCGCTTGTAAAGAGTTGTAAGAGGGGTATTTACCCTTCCCTTTCAAGAGATTTGCTAGTGGAAGGTGGGAGCCTCATCGAAGAGGGGCCTCGCAAGTGGATGTAGGTCACTTGACCGAACCACTTTAAAAACGGCGTAATCTCTGGTTTGCATTTCTTATTGTCATTTACATTACTGCAAATCTTCTTACTTGCTTTGTTTCATCATTACCTTTGCTGCGCAACTTTAAGAATACGCTTTCAAGTTAAGCTTTTCAAGTTCCGTTCTTATCGTACGAAAGATTTTACTAAAACCGAAGTTTTAATCCGCTGCACTAATTCACCCCCCCTCTTAGTGCCACTCCGATCCTAACAATTGGTATCAGAGCCACGTTTTTCTACCTTGGTTTAACACCCAAATAGAAATGGCTCTTTACGACTTTCAAGAGGGTCAATCTCTCATTTGTCCTCCCTTTTTCAATGGGACGGACTACACTTATTGGAAAACTCGAATGAGAGTTTTCTTACTTTCTTTGGATTTGAATTTATGGCACATAGTCGAAAATGGATTTGAAATGTCTTCTCTCCCAATGAACCATTGGAATGATTTGGAGAAGAAGATGTTTTCTCTAAATGCAAAGGCTATGAATGCATTATATTGTGCACTTGACAAAAATGAATTTAATCGTGTTTCGATGTGTGACTCGGCTTTTGATATTTGGAGAACTCTAGATGTCACTCATGAAGGCACTAGCCGAGTGAAAGAGTCCAAAATCAATATTCTTATGCATTCTTACGAACTTTTCCGGATGAAACCAAGTGAGTCCATCGGAGACATGTACACCCGGTTCACGGATGTCATCAATGGACTCAAAGCTCTTGGTAAAAGTTTTTCTAATTTTGAACTAGTCACTAAAATCTTAAGATCCCTTCCAAAAAGTTGGGATCCAAAAGTTACGGCCATTCAAGAGGCCAAGGACCTTAAAACATTCCCTCTCGAAGAACTTATTGGGTCTCTAATGACCTACGAAATGAACAATGTGACAAAAAAGAAACTCGAGAACAACCTTCCAAATGATAGGAAGGATTTGGGACATAGAACACATGAAGACCACTCGAGCATAAGCTCAAGTGATGGTGAACTTAAACTACAAATGAAACAAAAATTAAAAACCAAAAAGAATGGAACTACTTGCTTTGAACGCAAGAAGAACAAAAGTTGGGATGAATTGAGCTCTTCCGAAGATGAGGATAAAATCAAGAAAGGCGAGGTGGCAAACTATGCCTCACCCTCTTACAACAATGAGGTAATCAAAATCCCATTAATTTATTTAGAAATTACATAATACTTTCTTGCGTTATTTTTAATTTAGTTTAGGATTAATTTTCTTGAAAATTGCATGTGTTATGTTAATGCAGTAAAATGTTAAATATAAATCTAATGCTTATACACCTAGTAAGATTAATCTTATATATGTGCTTGAGAAGCAAGAATTTGTATTTTGACGATTTCCATATTGATTTTCAATGACGATGCATGACTTTTGAATGGAAGGCTTGATGATTTTTTATGAACCTTATCTTTGGTTTTCAAACATGATGTATAGTTTTGACATAAGAACAAAAATTTGAAGCATGCTAATATAAAGTCAATCATATAAAGTAAAACTTAAGAAATTTTAAATATCTATAAGAATCATTCAAAATTATGTTCAATAAAACCTTACTTGATGTTGTAATGAAACCATTGAAAGTTTTGATGCTATGATTTGATGATTTTATGCATGAAATTGTAAAGTTATATACATGATGATTTTTATGATTTATTGGTCTTGATGGTTTTTATGATAAAATTCATTTTTCGATCCTAAATGTTGATGCACATTTTTATCTAGCATAAATGACATGAATTTAAATAACTAAAAAGAGAAAAGCATTGTTCTTGAAAATTATTTTTCTCTATCTTGTTGATTTATATGAATCCCTTGAAAATAATTTTGGTTTGATGATTTGAATTAGAAATGAGTTATATCAAAATCATGATATTGATTTGACAAAATTGAATGAGTTGAAAACAAATGATGATTTTTCTCTTGAATACAACTTGTAATATTTTTACATATATATTTTCATCTTGATTTCTCGATATTCGATACATGAAATTTTTCCATGAATCAAAATTCTTTCATGAAGTGATTCTTCTTGGTATTCACTAAAAATGATACATTCAAATTAACCTACTCTACTTGACATCTTGATAATTTATGACTTGAATATCATGTACAATATGCTCATAATGATGATTGAGTTATGTATGAAAAATGGAAGATATAGTTTTTAAATTTTGCATGTTCGAATTTGAAAATATTTGATATGCATGAAAATATTAAACATTTTGAAACCATGTTTTAGTGTTATGCTTAATGATCATGCTTAATAAATTTCGAAATTATGGATGATGAATCTTTTACGATTTATGGATCATTGATTTTTACCATAATGAAAGTACCTTATTGATTTTTGTTGTAATAAATCTTACTCTTTCGGTTTTAAACATGATAAATGTTTTTATTTGGTATAAATGAAACAAAATCATATGTTTTGAAATAATCGAAAAGAGGATAACATTCTTGAAAATTATTTTGCTCAATCTTATTGATTTTGATGAATCCATTTGTATCATCTTTGTGAATCTCTTGGATTTTGATAATGATTTTGATGATTTAAATTTGAATAATTTTTTATTGAAATCATGATCTTGATCTCTTGAAATTCATAACATGAAATCCTTTATGAATCAACATTTTCTTTTCTATTTAAAAAGGAGATTTGTTGAAATGTTTCTTAGTCTTTTAGTATTCATAATCTTGACAATTATGTTTTGAAACTTTATGTAAACCAAGAATGTTCATCATGATTCTCTCTTTGAATATTTAAAGAGGAGAATTTTCTAGATGGTTCATGATTTTGATGATTGAATATTTGATATGCATGAATTGAGATCTTGCTCTCCTACCACTCTTTTTGCTATTCACCAAAAGGAAGACTAATTCTAATAAACCATGATATGCTATATGAATTTTATTGTATTCATGAAGTAAGATCTCATCACTAATTTTTGTTTATATTCCTTCATGTGATGATATGAATGTATGAAACACTTATGATATGACTTTTTATACAATTCCATGTATTCGTGAAATATTAATCTCATCACCCAATTAATTCCTCTTGATACTCCTAATGTGATGAAGTGAAATTATGCATGAAATACAAATGGGGATAAGTTTTTGGTAGGATATAATTTGACAAATTGATACCATCATGATATGAAACATTTATGATTTGCAATGATATATGCAATACTTGTGCTTTCTAATTATGATGTGATGTATTACATATGATGTAAATCATGATTTAAAATACTATGAGTTGTCGCTAAAATGATGTATTATAAATATTGATTTAATGTTTTGTATCATGAATACTCTAAATGATGAATATTTGGTATCATGATCAAAATGTTGACAAATAGCTAAAAATTTTAGTATCATGTGTGATATCCTTATAATGTTGATCGATTTATTCAATATCATGTAACCGTTATTATTAAATATCTAATTTAATAATAATATAACTATTATCATTAAGATTCATAATTGATTATCATGAATTTCTTCATTAATTATGGTTTAAATGATTTCAGTTTTTTATTCTTTAAACATGAAACCGTTATTATTAAATTAAATATTTAATATTATTAAAGTTCTTCATTATGGTCCAAACGTTACAAATCTGAATTAATTCTTGAACGTTATGATTTGGTGATGATAAATGTTCTTGATGGGAGAACATCTATATATACATGAGGATTTTGGTCCCTTGGCTAAATCATCTCTTTGAAGCGAAAGGCTTTCCTACACCATCTAAAGTGAGAGTTCTGAGCCGAGAAGAACCAAAGTTCAAGAAGAAACCTCTGCAGAAATTCTTGGCGACAATGGCTGGAGGTACGCTATTTCGTTTCCGCATTAGTTTATTGTGTTTCTATTACAATGATTTAGAAACACAAGTTGGCTTCATCAAAATTTCTTACATTTGGTATCAGAGCCGAATGACCTCTGCCTTGATATGAAAAAGTTTTCATTTTTATGCCATGAAAATGAATTGATTTTGGTTTCTTCTTGGAAACTTGTTGATATATTTTGTTGAAAATCATGAGGAAATATCATTTTCAACATTTTAGTTGGTAAAATGCTCATATTATGTATGCGTATTTAGTTCTATTAAATTTTGTTTATGAGCAAATTTTTTATGTTTAAAATGTCTAGTGATCCATATAATCTTAATTAATTAAGAATTAGCCACAGCATCCTTAATTAATTAAAATTATATATAAAGTTAAAATAAGGATCACATAAGTAATTAGACATCATATTGTGACTGATTATATTTCGTATAATAATTGTTATCCCACAGGATCTTTTATTATATTTAATATAATTAATCAGGATAAAATATCAGATTATTTTCATAATTTACCCACAGGGATTATGAATTGGAATATAATTTGATAGTTTTATCATGAAGACCATATGAATCTATTTGAATTATGAATTTAGCCCACAGGCAATTTTTATGTCATGAGATTCATATTTTTGGCATGTTTCACATTGGTAAAACATGTAATTTAGTTATTAAGCTTCAAATTTTGACATAAGCATGTTTGATTTTATGCAGTTTCTCAAACTGTTAATTTCTCTGATATTCGATGTGATATTCCCGAACTTAGTGGTGATAACTATAAGATATGGAAGGAGAGGGTTCTCCTCCATTTAGATTGGATGGATATTGATTATGCTATTAGAAAAGACGAACCACCTATAGTCACTGATACCAGCACTCTAACTGAGATCGCGTTATATGAGCGATGGGAGCGATCCAATCGGCTCAGCGTGATGTTTATCAAAACTAAGATAACTGCTGGCATACATGGTTCTATTGACCAGCATGAAAATGTCCGAGACTTGCTAAAGGCTATCGATGAACAATTCATCACTTCGGATAAGGCACTAGCAAGTACCCTTATAATGAAATTTTCATCCCTTAGACTCACCAACATAAAGGGTGTTCGTGAGCACATAATGCAAATGCGAGATATTACGGCTCAACTTAAGAAACTTGAGGTTAATATGTCAGAATCCTTCCTAGTGCACTATATTCTGAACACCCTTCCACCTCAATATAGCCCTTTTAAAATTTCATACAATACACATAAGGACAAATGGTCAATTAATGAATTAATGACCATGTGTGTTCAAGAAGAAGAGAGGCTAGTAATGGAATTGGGTGAGAGTGCATTGATGGTAACCACTCGAGGGAAGAACAAAACTGACAAACATCAAGCCAATCAAAAGGCTTATCAGCAGGGAAAAGGTAAAATACCACCCCAAGCTGATATCAAGAAAAAAGCAAGGTGTTTCTTTTGTAAAAGAAAGGGACACATGAAGAAGGAATGTACGAAATTCCAACAATGGCTTGAAAAGAAAGGTAAACCAACCTCATATGTATGTTATGAATCTAATATGGTCAATGTTAATATTAACACCTGGTGGATTGATTCTGGATCAACAATCCATATTGCAAACTCTTTGCAGGGTATGCAAAACCTAAGGAAGCCAGTGGGAAGTGAGCAAAGCATCTTATCAGGAAATAAGATGGGCTCACATGTGGAAGCAATTGGAACATGCATTTTAACTTTAAGTAGTGGTTTTGTTTTAAAATTGGAAAGAACCTTTTATGTACCAAGTTTCTCACGAAACTTAATTTCTGTTTCCAGACTCGTACCATTTGGATATTCCTTTAATTTTAAAGACACATCATTTCGTTTATTATATAAATCTGATTGTGTTGGGAATGGTATTTTGTCCGACGGTCTTTACCGTATTTTATTACAAAATGATAATACTCAAGGTTCAATGCATGTTCACGCTGGCATTAAGAGGTGTAATATTAATGAGGACTCCTCTATATTATGGCATCGGAGATTAGGACATATCTCCATAGAGAGAATTAAAAGATTAGTTAAAGATGGGGTACTTAGTACTCTTGATTTTACTAATTTTAAGACTTGTGTGGACTGTATTAAAGGAAAACAGACCAATAAGTCCAAAAGGGGTGCTAATAGGAGTTCAGACTTATTAGAAATAATTCATACTGATATATGTTGTCCAGACATGGACATACATGGTCAGAAATACTTCATCTCCTTTATAGATGATTACTCACGATATATGTATATATATTTGCTTCATAATAAAAATGAAGCATTGGATGCCTTCAAAGTCTTTAAGGCTGAAGTTGAGAACCAATGTGGTAAGCAAATTAAAATTGTGAGATCAGATAGGGGTGGAGAATATTATGGTAGATATACTGAAAATGGACAAGCACCTGGTCCTTTTGCTAAGTTTCTTCAAGAACATGGGATTATTGCCCAATACACTATGCCTGGTTCTCCAGACCAGAATGATGTTGCAGAAAGAAGAAACCGAACATTATTAGACATGGTGCGGAGTATGCTTAGCAACTCCAATCTTCCTAAATATTTGTGGATTGAAGCACTAAAGACGGCTGTGTATATATTAAACCGAGTTCCAACCAAGGCTGTCCAAAAGACACCATTTGAATTATGGAAAGGTTGGAAACCGAGTTTGCGACATATGCGCGTTTGGGGATGTCCGTCTGAAGTTAGGATATATAATCCACAAGAGAAGAAACTGGACCCGAGGACTGTTAGTGGGTATTTCATTGGATATGCCGAAAAGTCCAAAGGTTACAGGTTCTATTGTCCATCTCACACAACTAGGATTGTGGAATCAAGAAACGCTAAATTTCTTGAGGATGATGTGATTAGTGGGAGCGATCATTTCAGGAACATAGTTTCCGCACATGATCATATAGAATCTCAACCTTCCACATCAAATGATAGATTGGTTATAGTTCATAGCACTCCTCAAGTACAAACTAGTGCTGAACAACCAATCATTGAAATTCCACAAGTTGTTGATAGTATTCTAATAGATCAAGCAGTTCAGGAATTACAACAAGCTCCTGAACAACTAGTTGAACCACAAGTTCCTCAAGGAACCATTGGTACAACATTAAGAAGATCTACTAGAAATAAAAGATCAGCAATTCCTGATGATTATGTTGTATATCTACAAGAATCTGACTATAATATTGGAGCCAAAAATGATCCTGAAACATTTTCACAAGCCATGAGTTGCAAAAAGTCAAATTTGTGGCATGATGCTATGAAAGAAGAGATGAATTCCATGATGAGCAATGGAGTCTGGGATCTTGTAGAGTTGCCTAATGAAGCAAAGGCCATTGGTTGCAAATGGGTCTTTAAAACTAAGAAAGATTCGTTAGGCAACATTGAGAGATACAAGGCAAGACTTGTTGCAAAGGGATTTACTCAAAAAGAGGGAATCGATTATACGGAGACATTTTCTCCTGTATCTAAGAAAGATTCTCTGCGTATTATTTTAGCATTAGTTGCTCATTTTGACCTCGAGTTGCAACAAATGGATGTGAAAACAGCATTTCTTAATGGAGATCTAGAGGAAGAGGTTTATATGAAACAACCTGAAGGTTTCTCCTCTAGTGTTGGTGAGCACTTGGTTTGCAAGCTTAGGAAGTCTATATACGGCTTAAAACAAGCCTCCCGCCAATGGTATTTTAAATTTCATGAAGTGATTTCTTCATTCGGATTTGTTGAAAATCTCATGGATCAATGCATATACCAGAAGGTTAGTGGGAGTAAAATATGTTTCCTTGTTTTATACGTAGATGATATTTTGCTTGCAACCAATGATAAGGATTTACTGCATGAGGTGAAACAATTTCTTTCTAAAATTTTTGACATGAAGGATATGGGTGAAGCATCTTATGTCATTGGCATTAAGATCTATAGAGATAGACCTCGAGGCATTTTAGGTCTATCACAAGAAACCTATATTGATAAACTTTTAGAAAGATTTCGGATGAAGGATTGTTCACCAAGTGTTGCTCCCATTGTGAAAGGTGATAGGTTCAATTTGAACCAATGCCCAAAGAACAATTTTGAAAGGGAATCAATGAAAAACATCCCATATGCTTATGTCGTAGGAAGCCTTATGTATGCTCAGGTCTGTACTAGACCTGATATTGCATTTATTGTGGGGATGCTAGGTCGATATCAGAGTAATCCAGGTATGGACCACTGGAGAGCTGCAAAGAAAGTGATGAGGTATCTACAAGGAACCAAAGATTACATGCTTATGTATAGACATACAGACAATCTGGATGTGATTGGTTACTCAGATTCAGACTTCGCCGGTTGTGTTGATTCTCGTAAATCAACATCAGGATATATTTTTATGATGGCCGGTGGAGCTATTTCTTGGAGAAGCGCTAAACAGACCTTGACTGCTACTTCTACCATGGAAGCTGAGTTTGTCTCCTGCTTTGAGGCTACTTCACATGGTGTATGGCTTAAGAGTTTCATTTCTGGGCTTAGAATCATGGATTCTATTTCTAGGCCATTAAGAATTTTCTGTGACAATTCAGCTGCTGTCTTTATGGCTAAAAACAATAAAAGTGGAAGTCGAAGTAAACACATCGACATTAAGTATCTAGCCATAAGAGAACGTGTAAAGGAAAAGAAAGTGATCATTGAACATATTAGCACTGAATTGATGATTGCTGATCCTTTGACTAAAGGCATGCCACCTCTGAAATTCAAGGATCATGTAGAGAAAATGAGACTTGGTTCCACTTTGTAATGATATTGAAACTCTTATATATATTGTGAAATTTTCTCATTCATGCGCATATTATTTTGAGAAAATATATTATTGCTGGACCAAGAATAAACATAAGGTTTATTCATTAAGTAATATTACCATATTAAGATTAAGAAACTAAATACATCGTGATACATAGATGATAATACTCGCTTTTAGAGGACTTATCGCTATGATTCATGTATTTATTTCTTAAGAAAGTTGTTCAAGAAAATTAATTCAAATTATTAAGATAGACGTATGGACCAAGTGGGGGAATGTAACATTTATTATTAAATATCTAATTTAATAATAATATAACTGTTATCATTAAGATTCATAATTGATTATCATGAATTTCTTCATTAATTATGGTTTAAATGATTTCAGTTTTTTATTCTTTAAACATGAAACCGTTATTATTAAATTAAATATTTAATATTATTAAAGTTCTTCATTATGGTCCAAACGTTACAAATCTGAATTAATTCTTGAACGTTATGATTTGGTGATGATAAATGTTCTTGATGGGAGAACATCTATATATACATGAGGATTTTGGTCCCTTGGCTAAATCATCTCTTTGAAGCGAAAGGCTTTCCTACACCATCTAAAGTGAGAGTTCTGAGCCGAGAAGAACCAAAGTTCAAGAAGAAACCTCTGCAGAAATTCTTGGCGACAATGGCTGGAGGTACGCTATTTCGTTTCTGCATTAGTTTATTGTGTTTCTATTACAATGATTTAGAAACACAAGTTGGCTTCATCAAAATTTCTTACATATCATGCATGAATGAATATAAGGTTTTTGAAAATGTGCATATTCTAATTTGAAAATATGATGATGCACAATTAAGATTGATACTTACCTTTGTCATAATTGATGTATTGGGTCTTCCCTTCTTTTTGACAATGACAAAGGGGGAGATAGCTTGCTTGCGCAAGTCAAGAAGATGCAAAAAACTTGATTGCTTGCTTTCCTATCTTAAGTAGCAAAGATTGCTAACTTGCTTATTTCAAGAAGCAAAAGTTGTCTTCTTGAACATCATTATCTTGCCCATCTCAAGAAGCAAGACTTGCAACCTGCACATTGCAATAGGAAGTAAGAATCGATAGCTTACACACTTCAACAAGAAAGCTATCTTGTATTTGCTTTTGAAATTTTTACTAGCTTGTATGTTACAAAACTTGCTCACTTTTTCAAATACTTTGCTAGCTTGCACTTTGTAAAGGAAGCAAAAATAACACTTCTCAAAAGAGAAGAAAAACTTACTGTCTTGAACATCTTTAATATGCTAGCTAGCATGATGTACAATTTGCTATTTTGAATATTACAAAGAAATACTATCATGCACATTGCAAAGAAAAGCAAAGTGCAATCGTGCACAAGAAGCAAGTGTTGAATTGCCATGATTGAACTTAAGAATCTTGCTATACTTTTGTGCTTATATGTTGTGATGAAAATCTAGCTTTATGTTGCAAAAACTTGCATATCTTTTAAAATAGCTAGAGCTACTTCTCCTTTTTGTTGATGACATAGGGGGAGAAGTATATTGATGACTTCATGCATTGAATTAAATATTTTATATATTTGCATGATAGTTTAAATGTTTTTCATAACATGTGATGAATGTTACTTGGATTTGGGATAATCCAAGTGTTCTATCAATGGCATATTGATAGGGGGAGTTTAGTTAAACTCCGGGGAGTTAAGGTTAACTCCGTTAGTCATCAATTAGTTGTCATCATCAAAAAGGGGGAGATTGTTGAATCTCGGATTTTGATGATGAAACTAATTGATTGTGTTTAAATGTTTGACAACATTTTGAGTGATATAGGTCTACTCGATCAGGATTAGACAATTAACGCAGGAGGAATTGACGTTGCGTCGGAGGAGATCACGTTAGGATATTGGATGGCAGAAGGCTTCGGGCGTCGGGCATCGGGCCAAGGAGAGCGAAATTGCGCCAAGGATATCGGGGTTGCGGAGGTCAACCGCCGATTGGGCAACAAGCCGCAAGAGAGGACGATGCACCGAAGAATCGGATGAAGCGCCAACCAATGACGTGCCGGGCAACAGAATGTCAATTTGCGTTATAATAATTGTCTAGATCGGAGTAGAGTGTTTGCTTGTGTGTGCAGGATTAACTATGATAACGACAAAGACATAAAGCAAGGATACCGGAGTCGAGCTCGATGGACGTTTAAGAGACCGAAGAATCATCGGAGATGCTGCCGGAACCATCCGAGAAGAAATCGGGAACGTGTCGGAAGTTCGCCGAAGAAATCGTTGGAGGCTCGCGGAGATCACCGAGAAGGCTTGGCTACTCGTTAAAGTCATCACAAGATCGGGAGCTTGATGGGAGTCCGTCGGAAGAAGTTCGTCGGAAAGCTCGCCGAAACAAGACTCGACGTTCGCGGTTGAAAGCTTGCTTAGGATGTGTTTTTGTTATGTAGTTCACTTGTAATTAGGATTAGGATTAAGAGATAATCCTATATCCTGGTTAGGGGCCAACTGGGCCCAAAGTCAGAGTTGGTTTAGGCTAAAAATTAAGCTAAACCAGCGAACTAGAGAGCCAAGATTGAAGCCCAACTAGTGGCTGAAAACACTGTAGTTGGGCTGAAAACACTGTAGGCGGTGGCACCGCCTAGCTGGGCGGTGACACCTCCTTGGCTGGGCGGTTGCACCATCCAGCACCCGAGCGCTGGGCGGTGGCACCGCCTGGCTGGGCGGTGGAACCTCCAGCACCGGGAACCCTAAGAGAATTCAAATTTTGGAGCCCAAAATTTGAATCCTCTTGAGGCCTATAAATACCCCTCAAATCTCAGCTGAGGTAACAACTTTTTGAGCAGCAAGTGTTTGAGAGAAAGGCATTAGAAAAGTCCTAGCTAATCTTGTTTTCATTTTGCTAGTGTTCACCTCCGTTCTTGCTAAAAATTTGTAAGAGAGTGAACCGCTTGTAAAGAGTTGTAAGAGGGGTATTTACCCTTCCCTTTCAAGAGATTTGCTAGTGGAAGGTGGGAGCCTCATCGAAGAGTGGCCTCGCAAGTGGATGTAGGTCACTTGACCGAACCACTTTAAAAACGGCGTAATCTCTGGTTTGCATTTCTTATTGTCATTTACATTACTGCAAATCTTCTTACTTGCTTTGTTTCATCATTACCTTTGCTGCGCAACTTTAAGAATACGCTTTCAAGTTAAGCTTTTCAAGTTCCATTCTTATCGTACGAAAGATTTTACTAAAACCGAAGTTTTAATCCGCTGCACTAATTCACCCCCCCCTCTTAGTGCCACTCCGATCCTAACACTAAAATATTGCAACATTGCTAGCTTGCATGTTATAAAAGTGCTATCTTGTATGCTGTAAAACTTGCATATCTAAAACTTGATAGCTTAAATGTTCTAAGCATGATGTAACATTTGCTAAATTTTCCGGCTTCAAAACTGCATGATGATAAAACTTGATATTATGTTTTTCATGCAATGAGTTGAACAAATATCACAAACACTTGATTGTGATACTTCTCTTTTTTGTTGATGACAAAGGGGGAGAAGTATGTTGATGAAATTATGTTGATGTCATGACATGTGATGCATAAGTTTATGCATATGTTCATGTTGACGTGTTGCAAATATTCATGATGAATATTGCAATGACTTGAATTTAGTTTGAATTCAAGGTTCTATCAATATGGCATATTGATAGGGGGAGTTTGTTTAAACTCCGGGAGTTAAGTTTAACTCCGTCATCAAGTAGTTGTCATCATCAAAAAGGGGGAGATTGTTGAATCTCGTATTTTGATGATGAAAATACTTGATATATGTTTATGATTTAATCTTTGTTTTGAGTGACGCAGGATGCTTTGATCAGGATGAGACAATTAAAGCAGGAAAATCATGTTGTGCCGGAGGAACATGTCAGAAGATTGGACATCGGGCCGGTGGATCGGTCGACGTATCGACAGAAGGCTTCGGGCCGTGGTCTCGGGCATCGGGCCAAGAAGAGCGGTTATTGTGCCAAGGATATCGGAGTTGTGGAGTCAACTGGCCGATTGGGCAATAGGCCGCAGGAGAGGACGATGTGCCGAAGAATCAGACGAAGCGTCGAGGGACCAATGACATGCCGGACAACTTGGTTAATTGCTTAGAATTAATTGTCTCGATCGAAGTTTTGTTTTAATTGTGCAGGATTAACTATGATAACGATGAAGACATAAAGCGAAACAAAGTGTCGGAGTCAAGCGCGAAGGATTTGTTGCGAGTTCGAGAGTTCGACGGAAGTTCGAAGGTTCGTCGGGAATGCTACCGGAACTAGCCGAGAATGAGTTGGGAGCTTGCCGAAGGGTTTTTCGGAAGCTCGCCGGAAGGTTCGTTGGGGGTTCGCGGAGCTCGCCGAGAAAGATCGGAGCTTGACGAAGAAGCTCGTTGGAACTCGCTAAGAACAAATCGTGAAGTCTAGGAGCTTGCCGGGAGTCCGCAGAATGGTTTCCGAGAGTTCATCGGAAGACCGCCGGAAGTTTGCAGGAAGCTTGCCAGAAGAAGTCTGGACTTGCGGACTTTGTAATTGCTTAGAAAATGTCTTTAAAATCATAGTTAGCACATTAATTAGGGTTAGGATTAGGT
Organism: Musa acuminata AAA Group; assembly: GCF_036884655.1. Classification (NCBI taxonomy): domain Eukaryota; kingdom Viridiplantae; phylum Streptophyta; class Magnoliopsida; order Zingiberales; family Musaceae; genus Musa; species Musa acuminata. The sequence continues at coordinate 30,363,003 of NC_088338.1, read as the reverse complement.
GTTAATCCTATAACCCAAGTAGGGGCCAATTAGGCCCAAGTTCGGACAGGTTTGGGCCAAGTTTGGAGCCAAACCAAGTGAGCTGAAATAGTGAAAGAGGTGGCACCGCCCCAGCTAGGAGGTGGCACCGCCTAGGCTAAGCCTCCCAGCGAGACTGGGCGGTGCAACCTCCCCAGCCAGGAGGTGGCACCGCCTGAGCTCAGTCTTCGAGCAAGATTGGGCGGTGCAACCTCCCTGACAGAGAGGTGGCACCGCCTGAGCTCGGTCTTCGAGCTCTGGCAGAGAGGTGCAACCGCCTCAGTCAAGAGGTGGCACCGCCTGGGCTCAGTCTTCGAGCTCTGCCAGGCGGTGCAACCTCTCCAGTCAAGAGGTGCAACCGCCTGATCCCGGAATTCCGGGATTTGATCGTTTTGAGCTCCAAATTTGAATTGGGTTGGGGCCTATAAATACCCCACCCATTCAGCACTGAAAAGATACAGACCTACACCGAAATCTTGATCTTTTCTGTGATTCTAAGAGCTCAAAAGTGTTGTTAAGCCTTTAAGTCTCCTCCTTCTGTTCTTCAAGTTTTTGAGTTGTAAAGTGAGGAGAGAAAGGTCTGTAAAGGTTGTCTCCTGAGCCTGTCAAAAGGAGAGAAACTGTAAAAGGGCAGTTGGCCTTCGCCTATTGAAGGAAGGCCTCTAGTTGACGTCGGTGACCTCGTCGGTGGAGGAAGCCAAAAGTGGAGTAGGTCAAGACTGACCGAACCACTCTAAATCTCTGGTTTGCGTTTATTTTGAGCACTTTATCATTACTGCAAACCTCCTTCATAACTACTGCTTTCTGCTCTTTTACGAACAAGTTCTAAGTGCTGTTCCTTCATAATCTGCGTTCAGACGTAAATCGGTGTTTTCGTACATTACAGTTTACGTTTACGTTTTGATTCTGCAAAACTGTCTTCTACGCCTTCACGAACAAGTTTCTAAGTGCTGATCTGTCCGAATCTACTTTCAGACGTAAACTAGTGTCTTCGTACGATATTTACATTGCAGTTTACGTTTACGCCTTGATTCTGCAAAACTGTCTTCTGCGCTTTTACGAACGAGTTTCTAAAGTTCAGATCCTTTTGAAATTGCGTCTAGACGTAAAATTGCGTTTAGACGTAAAACTGCTCAAACTGTATTTAGACGATTTAAACGTAAACTGAGTTTAGACGTAAATCTGAGTTTAGACGTAAATCTGCGTTTAGACGTAAATCTGCGTTTAGACGTAAATCTGCGTTTAGACGTAAATCTGCCTTTAGACGTAAAACTATGTTTAGACGTAAACTATGTTTAAACGTAAACTACGTTTAAACGTAAAACTGCGTTTTAGACGTAAACTGAGTTTGGACGTAAATCTGCGTTTAGACGTAAATCTGCGTTTAGACGTAAATCTGCGTTTAAACGTAAAACTGCCTTTAGACGCAAACTGCATTTAAACGCAAATTGTGTTTAGACGTAAACTACGTTTAGACGTAAACTGCACTTTGTCATAAGTTATCTTTGAGTCGGCTTTTGCTTCAAAACTGATTTTTATCGAACGAACGCAGCTTTTGTTTTTAATCGCTAAAAGATTTCCGCTGCACTAATTCACCCCCCCCCCCTCTTAGTGCTCTCGATCCTAACAAAAGCAAGAATACCGGAGTCAAGTTCGATGGACGTTTAAGAGTTCGAAGAATCATAGGAGTTGCTGCCAGATCCAACCGAGAAGAAATTGGGAACCTGTCGGAATTTTCGGAAGTACGCCGAAGAGATCGTCGGAGGTTCACGGAGATCACCGAGAAGGCTCGGCTACTCGTTAAAGTCATCACAAGATCGGGAGCTTGCTGGGAGTCTGTCGGAAGAAGTTCGTCGGAAAGCTCGCCAGAACAAGACTCGACGTTCATGGTTGAAAACTTGCTTAGGATGTTTCTAGTTATGTAGTTCACTTATAATTAGGATTAGGATTAAGAGATAATCCTATATCCTGGTTAGGGGCCAATTGGGCCCAAAATTAAATTTGGTTTAGGCTAAATTTAAAGCCCAACCAGTGAACCGGAGAGCTAGGTGGTGGCACCGCCTAGCACCTGAGAGCTAGGCGGTGGCACCACCCAGCACCTGAGAGCCGGGTGGTGGCACCACCAGTCCACTGTCCGTGTCAGACACTGACAGGCGGTGGCACCGCCAGCATCGGGAACCAAAGAGAATTCAAATTTTGGAACCCAAATTTGAATCCTCTTGAGGCCTATAAATACCCCTCAAATCTCAGCTGAGATTACAACTTTTTGAGAAGCAATTGATTGAGAGAAAGGTCTTAGAAAAGTCTTAGCAAGTCTTGTTTTCAATTTGCTAGTGTTCACCTCCTTCTTTCTTGCTGAAAATCTGTAAGAGAGTGAACCGCTTGTAAAAATTTATAAGAGGGGTATTTACCCTTCCTCTTCAAGAGATTTGCTGGTGGAAGGTGGGAGCCTCATCGCAGAGGGGTCTCGCAAGTGGATGTAGGTCATTTGACCAAACCACTTTAAAATCGGCATGATCTCTGGTTTGCATTTACTTATTATCATTTATATTACTGCAAACCATTTGCACTTTAATTCTCTACTTCTTTGTCTCCTTCTTACATATCCCTTCAAGTTAAAACGCAATCGAAACGGTTTCAAACGAAACGTTGCTTTTATCGTACGAAGTTTCCGAAAGTGTTTAAATCATCAAAAGTTTATCGTACTTTACCGCTGCACTAATTTACCCTCCCCCTCTTAGTGCCGCTCCGATCCTAACAAACTAGTCCCAAGCGGTGCCATCGCCGACCATGTTTTAAGTGCTGAATGGGCTGTTCAATCTGGCCCAATTCAGCCTTGTTAAGGGCCCAATTGGCCCTTAATTAAGTTAGTAAGATTACCTTACAATTCTAACTCAATCTACTATCTAACTACAATAACTAAGACATAATCAAAGCACTCTTGTTCCGATACATCAATTGTTCTTCCGATGAACTTTCGGCGATATTCCGATGAACTCTCGGCAATGTTCCGGCGGACTTTCGGCAAGCTCCCGGACTTTATGACGATCTTCTTGGCGAGTTCCGATGAGCTTCTTTGGCAAGCTCCTAGACTTCTCGGTTGGTTCCGGCAAAACTTCTGACAAACATCCGGACTTCCGATGAACTCTTGAACTTCCAACGAGATCTCGATCTTGACTCTAGCACAACACCTACTTTATGTCTTACTGCTATCGTAGTTAATCCTACACACTTTTCTCAACATATAGATTAGATCAAACAATTTACAATTGATTTCATCATCAAAATTCGAGATTCAATAGATATTATGTATGATTTTTTGCTTGGATTTTTTAATTTAAGAGTTCTATCAATATTGCATATTGATAGGGGGAGTTAAGGTTAACTACATCATCAATTGGTTGTCATCATCAAAAAGGGGGAGATCGTTGAATCTCGGATTTTGATGATAAAACAAATTGATAGTGTTTATCTGATTTGCATTTTAAGTGACGTAGGAAGTTTTGATCAGAGAGAGACAATTAAAGCAGTAAGAATCATGTTGGGCTAGAGTGGAACATGTAAGAAGATTGGACGTCGAGCTAGAGAATCGGTCGACATGTCGACAGAAGACTTCGGGCAGAGAATTCGGGGATCAAGCCAAGAAGAGCGGAAATTATGCTAAGGAAATCGAAGTTATGGAGGTCAACTGGCTGATTGGGCAGGCTGCAAGAGAGGACGATGCACTGAAGAATCAGATGAAGCAACGAACCAATGACATGACCGGATAATATTTGATGAGCTTCGTAATAATTGTCTAGATCGAAGTAGGTTTTAAGTCTAATTGAGTCGGTATTGGGGTAAAACAATGCCAACTCAATTAAGGGTCAATTGGGCCTAAATTGGAAGTGATTTGGGCTCATTAGGAGGGCTATTCAATGAACCAAATGTTGGGCCAGGCGGTGGCACCGCCAGAATTCGTGGTAGAATTGCTTGTGAGTTGGAAAACTCAAAAAACCCGATCTCTGAGACTGTCAAGTGGTGGTACCACCAATCTGGGAGGTGATACCGCCTAGACACAATCTCCCAGGTGGTAGTACCACCAGACTAGGCAGTGGTATCACCCAGTGTCAGGCTGCAGGCGGTGGTACCGCCCAGTGAAAGTGGTGGTACCGCCCATACCCTGAAATCTCAAGGATTTGAATTTGAGCTCCAAATTTGAATCCATTTGGGGCCTATAAATGCTCCACTCTTTTCTGCTTCGGAGAGCAAGAATTGGGTAGAAAGGGGGAAAGAATCCTTGATGAAAAAGAGTTAAAAAAGCTTAAAAAGTGTTAGTGTTCCTCTCCACCTCTTAGAGTTTAGAGTTCATTCTAAGAGAGGTGTGAAACTTGTAAAGGTTCTCTTCTGAGCTTGTCAAAAGGAGAATAGAGTTATAAGAAGGTGGTTGGTCTTTGCCTATTGAAGAAAGACCGCTAGTGGATGACGGTGGCCTTGACGAAACAGGAATAGGGAGTGGATGTAGGTCGCGACGACCGAACCACTATAAATTCTAGTTTGCATTTCCTTCATACTATTTCCTTATATTGCAAACTAAATTCTTATATTTACTATGCTTCCGTATGCTTTTAAGTTTAATATATTTCTGAAACGGGTTTAATCGAAATGAAATATTTTAAACCGACATTTTTATCCGCCGCACTAATTCACCCCCCCCCTTATAGTGCCGACTCGTTCCTAATAGGTTCCACTTGTTGGGTCACTGTTTGGGCCTTTTACTTGGCCCAACATAGTCTATACATGAGCCCAATTGGTCCCTAATTGGGTTGGCCCAATTCCAATACCAATTATGTGCTAACTACGAAATTTAAGATATTTACGAAGCTAAACAAGTCCGTAAGTCTAGGTTTCTTCCGGCGATCTTCAGACGAACTTCCGACGATCTCTCGGCAATGTTCCAGTGGACTCCCGACAAGCTCCTGGACTTCACAACGATCTTCTTGGTGAGTTCCAATGAGCTTCTTTGGTAAGCTCTTGGACATCTTAGTCAATTCCGACAGAACTTCCGATGAACTCTCGAACTCCCAATGAAATCATGTTCTTGACTCTGGAACTTCATCTTGCTTTATGCCTTGCTATCATAGTTAATCCTGTATACTTAAAACTCACTTTGATCTAGACAATTATTACACAGCTAATCAAATATTGTCTGATATGTCATTGGTTCATCGATGCTTTGTCTGATTTTTTGGTGCATCATCCTCTCTTGCGGCCTATTGCCTAATTGGCCAGTTGACCTCTGCAACTCCGATTTTCTTGATGCAATATTCGTTCTTCTTGGTCCAATGCCCGAACTCATGGCCCGAAGCCTTCTATCGATACGTCGACTGATCCTTCGGCTCGATGTCCAATCTTCTAACATGTTTTTCTCCGGCCCAATATGATTCTTCCTTCTTTAATTATCTCTCCCTGATCGAAGTATCCTGCGTCACTCAAAATACAGATCAAATCATAAACACTATCAATTGGTTTCATCGTCAAAATCCAAGATTCAATAAATACCATTTATAAGAAGATGAACAAACATTAAGATATCTTACTTGTTTACTTATATGTAGATTATTTTGTATTTATAGGAAGAAACTCACTTATGTTTGAAGAATTCAAGCAAATAATAGTTCAAAATTTTGAAATGACTGACATTAGATTTATATCTTATTTCTTCAATATCAAAGTGAAGAAAAGTAAAAAATATATCTTTAATTCGCAAGAAGGATATGGAAAGGAAGTTCTTAAATATTTAAGATGGAAGATTATAAATGGGTTGACACACCGATTGAATGTGGCATCAAATTTTCATGACAAGATGATGGAGAAATAATTGATCTAACCTACTTGGTACAAAGCTTGAGATATGCACGAGATCAAATATTCTATATAGAACTAGATTAGTAAGCTAATTTATTAAAGAACCAAAGAGTCAAAACAGATGAAAGCTACTAAAATAGTTTTACACTACATCAAATGTATCATAACTCATGGTCTACTATATTCAATTTCTAATGATTTTTAACTTATTAGCTATTTCCATAGTAATTGGGATGAAGCTTTAGAAGATCAAAATAGATAATAGGGTTTGTTTTCTATATTGACGACATCGCTTACACTTGGTATTCGAAGATGTAATCCATTATCGTATTATCTACATGTAAAGCTAAATATATAGTAGTATCATCATGTGTTTGTCATGCTATATGACTAAAGAAGCACTTAAATGGAGTCAATTATTCACAACATCAATTTACAAAGATACATGTTGATAATAAGTTAGCAATTGAATTGGCCAAGAACTTGGCCTTCCATGAACCAAACAAGCATATCAATATTTACCTCCATGGAGAAGGAAGTTTCATTGGACTACATCAAATTTGGAGATCAAGTTATAGATATTTTTACTAAGCTCTTTGATTCGTATACATCTTTTACGATGAAAATTTCTTTAAAGAGAATTAAATTTAATTAAAAGAAAGGATTAAAATCTCTTTCATGATCACATTGGTGAAAATAATTATAATATCTAGAATTTAGTAAGAATAGAGAGGTTACACCATGATAAATATTACTATGAAGATGAAGGTTATGAAAATAATAAATCATTAGTACATTAGACATGTTACATATAATAAAAATATATGAATGTAGCTTTAATAAATTAAGTCTTGTAACTCTCATCTATGTCCATATAAATAGATGAGACTTGTCAGGTAAAGGTCTTAGAAAACGTAAGAAAAAAAAAGCGTAGACACTTGTCTACAAGAAATAAAGTTTTATATATCTCTTGCATCATCCCTCAACTCCTCAACAGCTCAGTATCTCATCTTTTCTTTCTACCGTTTTGATCGGGTTATTTTTTTATTCAATTCTAATAACTATAGGTCAATCACATCAATTGTATTATCTGATCTAGACTTAACATGGAAATTTGACAAAATTTTAGACTAACTTATAAAGTCTGATAAGTATATTATTATAAATTTACACTAAAATATTTTTAATTAATAGTTCAAGGTTATTTCACATTTGAACGGGTAAAAGCCAATTGCTTCTAAAATTTGAGGCTTCGACTAAATGTGAAATATTACTTGTACGACAAAATTTTAGGCTCCGACATAATGGGCTGTCCCCAGTGCTGCCGAGGATGAGGCAAAGGTGGCGTTGAGCTTTCATCGAGGGTTCCCAAGAGTCATCAGATCGGGTCTCAAACTCTGGCAAGGCTATGACGTGTCTTAGTGGTACGCTACACTCCATCGTCGAAAGGTGCGACGTGGGGTCAGGATTTTCCTAGCTCGACCCCTCTAATGCTTAATCAGTAAAAGATAGAGAGGAAGGAAGACAATAATATCAACTGTGTAAATGAGAGAGTAAAGAGCATATTGCCTGCTTGGTCCCCCCTTTTTGGTATTTGCTCAGGGGTAGTTTTTATACCTTTCCTGGAATTGATCATTTGTAGGTTGTTAGCATCCATCGATATTGGTGGGTGGTTCGTCTATTTTTGGGTGACTGTTTTGATCCAGTGTAGTGCGGGGTTGTATCCTCATTGGCAAATATTGCTTTATGCAATTCTAAACAGCGTGGATTTGTTGTGCGCCACTTTAGAGCTAGGCTGTGTCGCTTCTAAGCCAAGTTGCATCGCTTCAAGATGCAAACATTCCTAAATTGATCTATATTGTTTCATACTGCTTTGAGATATGTGTACTATTTTGGTTGGAGTGGCGTCACGTGTGATCTAAGGTGACTATCAGTTGGGTGGTACCAGAATATCCTTTATCAAAGTTGAAATTGAAACATTACAAATGAATGAGTCTGGACTATTTTGAATTATTTTATAAGAGTTCTTACTATTGCCAATCAACTAAAAAGAAATTATGAGAATATAGAAGATGTTAAGATGTTTGTGTGATTGAAAAAGTACTTTGATTCTATATAGAAAGTTAAACTCTAGCATGGTCTTTATCCTAGAATCAAATGATTTAGACCAAATGAATATTAATACGCTAATGAATTCTTTATAAGCACATAAATATTTAGTCAACAAAAAAAACATGGAATAAATCCTTGAAACAAAGCTCACTTTGATAAAAGGAAATGAAGGCTCAAGTAATCATGGTCATGCAATAGGTTAGGGACATGAAAGAGGTTGTGGTTGTGGTATAGGACATGAGTAACGAGGAAGAGGAAGAAACAATAAAAAAGATCAAAGTTCAAAACAAAAATAAGAAAAAAGAGATACAAGAGGCTAAAAATATAATTATTCCAAAATTCAATGCTATTGTTGTAAGAAATATAGTCATTATGCTTACAAATGCTATTAATTTGAGAAAAATACTAATTATGTGGTACTTGGACAGTAGAGCTACTATTTTCTTGCTAACATATAAAGAAGACATGCAAGAAATGTGGTACTTGGACACTAGAGCTACTAAACAAATATGTCACTACAAAAATATATTCATTTATGATGAATGGATAAATCTACTTTGGAGACTCTTTAAAAATAACGATGAGAGACAAAGTTAATATCTTAATCCATCTTAAAGATGAAGTTATTAATTTCTTTCAAATATTTATTATATCAGATATGAAGAACAATATTCTTAGTCTTGGACAACTATTAGAAAAACAACACAAATAATAGTTTACACATCAAAGACAAACAACTCTTTCTTAAAAGCAACACAAATAGTTTACTTTCTCAAATGGAGATCTCAAATAATAAATTATTTATCTTAATCATTAATTATGATGTGGCATAATATCTAAAGACTAGTATAAAATACTTCTCATGGATATGGCACTTGAGGCTTGAACACTTAGTACTTTAGATATCTCGACATGTTATAAACAAAAGAATATAGTGAATAGTCTTTCCTATATATACCACAAGTCAAATATGTGAGGAGTATGTTGTTACTAGGCAACCAAGAATATGTTCTCCACGTGAGGCAAATTTTAGAGCAAAAAAGCCACTTCAACTTATTCACACTAATGTTTATGGTCCTATTGCTCACTCTAACTTTTATTGATAATTATATAAGAAAAACTTGGGTTTATTTCTTAAGATAAAGAAGAAATCTTTAGCATATTCCAAATATTCAAAACTTTTGTGTAGAATGAAAGCAAATTCTACATCAAAACCATCCACTTCAATAGGAAGTGAATTCACCTCCAAAGCATTTGAAATATTTTATGATGAACATACCATTTAAGAGGCATAGGCCAGAAGAAAATCAAGCATCTCGCACTTCAAAATCTTTGGGTGCTTTGGTTATACACATATACTCGATCAAAGAGAACCAAGTTAGAGGACAAGAACTCCAAAGTCATATATATGGGCATGATGCTAAATCCAAGACCTACAAATTATTTGACCCTTTTGAATTGGGAGAGCAACATTGAAGAGTTGCATGAATATGTATAAAAGTAAAGAGAGTTTGAAATTGTTTTATCATCTTCACCACTATCATCGATAATATCTTCTTTTATACAATCATCTCCGGAAGATAGCCTAGTACCTCAAAGGACAAGAAGACTAAGATATTTATATAAAATAATAAATAAATTATATCTTATTTATCTCCTTGCATATAGTGAACTACTTCAATACGAAGATACCATGAAAGATAAAAGGTGAAAGAATGCTACGAATGAAGAGATCAACTCTATCGAGAGAAATAAGACTTAGCAATCAGCATCACTATCTCAAGGACATAATGCTATTGGTGTAAAGTGGATTTACAAAATTAAGAAAAATGCACAAGGCCAAGTTGAGAAGTATAAAGCTAGATTGATGGCAAAGGGTTAAAAGCAAAAATCTAGCATTGATTATGATGATGTATTTGCCTTTGTTATCCAAATGAAAATTATTATATTGATTATATCCATTGTCACACAAAATAATTAGTTGATTTATTAAATTAAAATTAAATCTATACTTTTGAATGGTTTTCTTGAAGAAGTATATATAGAATAACCATTGGATTATATTAAAAAAGGACCGGAAGTGAAAGTTCTCAAGTTAAAAAAAGCTTTGTATGACTTAAAACAAACATGTAGAGCATAGAATGCTAGAATTGATGCCTACTTCAAGCAAAATGGTTATGAACATTAACATTATGAAAGTACCATTTATAAGAAGATGAACAAACATTAAGATATCTTACTTATTTACTTGTATGTAGATGATTTTGTATTTATAGGAAGGAACTCACTTATGATTGACATTAGATTTATATCTTATTTATTAGATATCAAAGTGAAGAAAAGTAAAGAATATATCTTTATTTCACAAGAAGGATATGCAAAGGAAGTTCTTAAAGATTTAAGATGGAAGATTATAAATGGGTTGACACATCGATTGAATGTGGCATCAAATTTTCATGACAAGATGATGGAGAAATAATTGATCTAACCTATTTCAAAAACTTGGTACAAAGCTTGAGATACCTAACTTGCACGAGATCAAATATTCCATATAGAACTAGAATAGTAAGCGAACTTATTAAAGAACAAAAGTCAAAACAGATGAAAGCTACTAAAATAGTTTTACACTACATCAAATGTATCATAACTCATGGTCTACTATATTCATTTTCTAATAATTTTTAACTTATTAGCTATTTCCAAAGTAATTGAGATGAAGCTTTAGAAGATCAAAATAGATAATAGGCTTTGTTTTCTATATTGACGACATCACTTTCGCTTGGTATTCGAAGATGTAATCCATTATCGCATTATCTACATGTAAAGCTAAATATATAGTAGTATCATCATGTGTTTGTCATGCTATATGACTAAAGAAGCACTTAAATGGTGTCAATTATTCACAACATCAATTTACAAAGATACATGTTGATAATAAGTTAGCAATTGCATTGGCCAAGAACTTGGTCTTCCATGAACAAAACAAGCATATCAATATTTACCTCCATGGACAAGGAAGTTTCATTGGACTACATCAAATTTGGTGATCTAAGTTATAGATATTTTTACCAAGCTCTTTGATTCAGATACATCTTTTAGGATGAAGATTTCTTTTAAGAGAATTAAATTTAATTAAAAAAAGGATTAAAATCTCTTTCATGATCACAAAAATAATTATAATATCTAGAATTTAGTAAGAATAGAGAGGTTACAATATGACAAATATTACTACAAAGATGAAGGTTATGAAAATAATAAATCATTAGTACATTAGACATGTTACATATAATAAAAATATATAAATATAATTTTAATAAATTGAGTCTTGTAACTCTCATCTATGTCCATATAAATAGATGAGACTTGTCAGTAAAAGGTCTTAGAAAACGTGAGAAAAAAAAGCGTAGACACTTGTCGACAAGAAATAAAGTTTTGTATATCTCTTGCACCATCCCTCAACTCCTCAACAACTCAGTATCTCATCTTTTCTTTCTACCGTTTTGATCGGATTATTTTTTTATTCAATTCTAATAACTATAGGTCAATCACATCAATTGTAATATCTGATCTAGACTTACATGGAAAGTTGACAAAATTTTAGACTAACTTATAAAGTCTGATAAGTATATTATTATAAATTTACACTAAAATATTTTTAATTAATAGTTCAATGTTATTTCACGTTTGAATGGGTAAAACCAATTGCTTCTAAAATTTGAGGCTCCGACAAAATGTGAAATATTATTTATACGAAATTGTGATCAAACTTGGGTATGCTTGATCTTACTTGTGATTGTTCCTTCACTTTCATTTGCCTAAAATGTTCATTTCAGATTATTGCATACAAACATATCAAAAAGAAGACTTTAATATATAGAAAAGAAAAACAATCCAAAGCAAAATGCATGAAGCCAAACCTCCAACTCGACATTTACTAGGGAAGTCAGCCTCAATTTGGAAGGAGCCAATTGTCGCCACTTGAACCAGTCTTGCTCCTGCCACATAAAATTAGTACATGAGATTGATGGAGATGTTGGATTTGGGTCAAGGCTTGCAACATGAGTGCCAAGACTAGACTATAGCCAGCTACATTATTTGTATAATAAAATATATAATTAGAATGTTTGAGCTAAGCCGAACTCCAACGTTGACTAATCGAAAAGAGCAATTCAGCCTCAAGTTGACCGCGACAACATTTTAGCGTCTTGTTTAAGGTATTATTATTACACCGCTCCTACTTCCATTGACATTCAAATAAACACAGAAATTGGCGTAGACGTCCAACTTCCAACCAAACTGCGCCTGCAACGTAAATGCTACGTTGCATTTACGTTAGGACGTCAGATCCACGGGAGACGATTTCAAGCTGTCACAGCTAAATCATCCAAAGTCAAGAATGCAGCGAGAAGTAGCCCATCGAAGTTGACTTCCTGTGCCAATGCATTGGTCCAAAGACTGTTGTTTGTGGCAGCAGTCCCGTCCTATAAATTCTTCCACCTCTCCTCCATCTATCACCACCAGCCTTGAGCCTTCTCATCCCCTGAAGCTTTCTTTTTCTTCGTTAATTCGTTTCTCGGTGTTTATAGTCCAAGCTAGTTAGCGAGGATGGCGATGCAGATGATCGAGAACTACAAGGCTGAGGCCGAGGTCTACCATGGAGATCTTGCCCTCTGTAAGAAGAAATCCATGCAACTACTCCAAGAGCTGGGCCTCCCCAAGGGACTGCTACCCCTGGAGGACGTCCAGGAATTCGGCTACCACCGCGCAAGTGGATTCATGTGGCTCGTCCAGAAGAAGAAGATAGAGCACACGTTCAAGAAGATCAAGCAGCACGTCTCCTATGCCACCGAGGTGACCGCCTTCGTGGAGCAACGCAAGCTGAAGAAGATCACAGGTGTCAAGACCAAGGAGCTACTTCTCTGGCTCTCTGTCGTCGAAGTGTTCATCGACGATCCCTCCTCCGGGAAGATCACCTTCAAGACTGGCACTGGGCTCTCCGACAGCTTCCCGGTGCCGGCATTTGAGGCAGAAGAGTAGAAGAGGAAGAGCAACTATAAGACATGTGGACGTTCGTATAAATCTAGTATTTGAAACTGTCCTGTCACTTGATTTGTCAATGTTTCGTGGTGGAAACTTCTCAATGTGTGCTAAATATAGGTTTGTACTTCTGTCTAGATATTTCTAGCGAACATGCGTAATGTTAATGTTGTTCTGTATCCCTCTATTGATGATGCGATGATAGAAGAACTATTCAATTCTGCAGTTTCTCCTAAGAAGCAAGCAAGTCTAAACTGGTTCTGGTTGATTCAAGAGGTCAAAACAGTGTGGTTGACCACTAAGATTGCATCTCCATTTCGAAAACATGGTAAATCAAACTCACAAAGCGCAAAGAACATGCTGCGTAGAGAAAGTAACTTCCAACAAAAATGGCTTTATCCAGTTGGCTGTGGAGACTAGAGAACACAGAACAGTAGCTGACAAGTTCCAGTAGGTTGTGGAGATTTCCGTGTTCCTTGGTATCTTCCTAAATCAACTTCAAGATTTATTCCTCTGTAGGCCAATTGATAAACCAAAGCAACATAAATCGATACTAAAAGAAAGTAAACTTGGATAAAACCAATGAAAAATCAGCACTTAAGACAGGAAGTTCATCACCATATGCAGTAGTCTTCCACAGCCACGTGGATCCATAAAAAGAATGTGCTATGTTGTCACTTTACCTAGCAAAGGCTGAGAACAATGAAATGAACTTTCTGATAAAGGCCTAACAACCAATATGTAGAAGTGCATGACGTTTCATTTCCAGCCACTCAGAAAGTAAACACAGCAAAAGTGCCTATAAGCAGAGCACAATTAGTTCTAAAGACTTGTACAGCTTGATCGATGTTGTCAATTACAATCCGATTATGCCCAAAAAGGTAGGGCCTAATTCACGATACTGCAAAACCTACAGGTGTTTCTTGAGTAACATGGGGCTGAGGAAAAATCAAAGATGTAAGAGCAGCTTGTCACTTTATTTCCATGCACAAGAGACAACCAAAGCTCTATTCTTCCATCCAAGATAAAGCACACCGTCTCTCTCTTCAAGACGATAGTTCTCACAGTAGTTCTCTAAAAGCATCTTGATTGTTGCATTCACTAAAGGACTCAGAGGATATGGCCTGAATCCAGCCATCATAAACCTCGACCTCCATTTCCCGAAAAGCTCATGGCGCTCCACCCTTTCATCTCCCTCACATGCAATGATGTTAACTATGTCTCGTGCTAGGCAATGCTGCTCCACGTTGATCCTTTCCTTGTTCTCCCTTGGAAGAGTCACATCTATCGACTCAAAGATGGCAGCATAGTAGTCTACAGTTTCTAAAAATCTTGGAAAGAATGGAGCAGTGTTTGTGTTTGATTCCTGCTCCACAAGAGTAACAACTGTTGGAGACAAGCTCTTAATCATCTGTAGAAGTCTATCTCGGTAGTTCCTTGTGCTCACACTCTCATCTGGCATGTGATGCAGTTGGAAAGCAAAGTTAACGGCCAATGCCTCCCCAGGTCGAATGTCAAGATGCTCAAGTTCTAAATCACACCCTGAGAGAGCTGCGCCATGGAATTCGAAGGGCACATTGCATGACTTGGCAAGCCGAGATAACCTCTGCCCCACAATATGTAGCCCACCACCACGGGCGTAGGCAGAAACAGAGTCATCAATCCCTGTTATTCTTACACGTGGAGGCCCACCAGGTCGTGCTGCAAGAGCTTGAATGAGAGTTACCCATTGACTTCCCTGGGCAATCTGGAAATCGATAATATGAACCATGTTCTCACCCTTAAGAGCCTCAGCTATTGCTCCATTTGCAGACATATACCCAAACTTGAAGTATGGGCATACATCATAAAGAATGTGCATGTATGAGAGGAGGTCTGAACTAGTGGGTTCTTTACACTTCAAAGCCTTGTATATGGAACTTCCCGAGGAAGCCAGCTTAGCTACGAGGCCTTCCAACAAGTATGCTCCCAGACGTTGAATTGGTTCCCCAGAGACTGATACCATCTGCCTTAACTTTGGAATTAGCCACTCAACCACAAGAATATCATTGTTTTCTACAGCTCGAGCACAGGCTATTAGGATCTGTTTCAAGTCTCCTCTAGGGGTTCCCATCACTTGTTGCCACTTCTCTTGCTCCAAGGAGATATAGCTGGAGTAAGCATTCTCAAAGCTGTCAATGCTATCTGAATCAGGCCCAAGCATTGCAGCCTCTATCTCCCGTAACTTATGCTTAAGATCATTTGAGTCTTCGGTAATACATGAATAGCTTATGGGAGAGTCATAGTTGTTATCTGACTGAGAATCTTGATGAGATGCGGGGCTCCTGCTGATCGGGGAGTAACTAGGAGAAGATGGAGAGTTATGAGTGGTAAAATTCGCAGCTTCCGAGGAGGACTCCAGAGTGTAGAATTGGTCATGAATTGTCTGATGATGGGAGTTCCCTTGTTGGAATCCATCAGCAGAGGAGTCACAATGTGAAGTTAGGTAATTTTGAGGCATAAAACGGGATTCCGGATCTCTCCCAAGGTTTTGATTGTATGACTGATGCTGTTTACTTAATACTTTGTAGTTTGTTGAAGCTTGCATTGATATATATTGCAGTGCCGCTTATGGAGAATCTGTTAATTTCCACTTCTAACAGTATCTGAGGCCTCACATAACAAGGTCATGTAGAAACATTTATGGGCATAAGCACCCGAAAAGGTTCTCTACCATGCCAACCACTGAATGATCTGTTCCAAGAAACAACACTGCTATCACTTTCATGGAATATCTTGGATTGAAAGTAGATCAGGATCTCCCAACAAAATAAAAAGACAGGCTTAAAGGAGCATATCCATGGACATTAAGTTCAAAAAGAAGAGTAAATTGGACATCATACAGCAGAAACACCAAAAAGCAACTAGAATGTATAAAAATGTATTGGCATAAGGGCAAAAAAGGTTCTCTATCATGCTGGCCACTAAATGATCTGTTCAAAGAGGGAAACAACAATATCACTTCCACGAACCATCTTAATGGAAACTAGAATGGATTAGGATCTACCAATAATTTGTGAACAGTTCTAAAAAAGCATATTTGCGGCATTAAATAAAAAAGAAGATTTACCACTGAGTGTATAATAATTCAGATAGACATCATATAATAGATCTCATCAACTAAGTTGCTATTTTTTCTCAAATATTATTTTTCATTTTGTGAACTAATAAACTTTGGGTAAAAAAAAAAAGTCTAGCATGTCTTACATTTTCAGTTTGAACAAAAATTAGACCGGAATACCAAAAACCAGAAATGGCTATTAGCTTGCAAAATAAGAATTAGATTTCTTTGGAACAAAAATTGTACTTGAGTGTTTTTTTTTTGTTCTGGACTTTCTTATGGTTCCAAAGCATCCATCCAGAGGATGTACTTTGGCAATAATAGTAAGATTACTTCTTTAGAGGTAAGGAGAAGTTGTGAGACCTGAATTGGGATTGTGGAAACAAGCTCTCCTTATTTAGAGGTAAGGAGAGGTTGTTTTCTTCTAGGATTTCTTATGCCTCTAAAGCGTCCATCTAGAGAGCGGACCTTGGTGTAACGGTAGGGTTATATATATTGACCCTCAATATAGACTCTACATTGATGGGAGCCTCATGACGGGATCCTCAGCACATTACAAACATCTTTTGTTCCAAAAAAAGAACAAGAACAACAGTTTGCATATTTTTGTTCAGAGTATTCACATGCCATAAGGAAAAGGAACAAATTTTTACAACAAGCAATTCTGAACAGATATTAATAAATTCAATAACACAATAATAGAATCATTCCAATGTAGTTTACGCAACCTGAGTTTTAATTTGATCCTAGATTAAACTAACTTAACGCACCAAACTCCAAATTCAGATAGTTGACAAGGATATCTGCGAGCAGATAATCAGTCTGTAGGTACACTATTTATCTTCTTAATCGGAAAAAAGAGGAAAAAAAAGGTATCTAAGAGATGAGCATTGTCTTACAACCTTCTACAATATTCCACAACACATATATCCACATAAAAAAAAATCACGATATAAAGGGATAAAATACATCAACAAGGAAAGAAAGGAAAGGAAAAAAGAAGGGAATGGAAACTAAAACTAAATGCGGAAGTAACTGACAATTGAAAGATCTTACTCCCAAGTCCCAGGACAATCCCTAGCTCGGTTAACTTAGATCCAGGACAGCAATGTTTCTCTCCTAAGCCTATAACTAAATGAAAAAAAGGGAGACTATCAAAATCTACAAAAAAAATAGAGATACTAAATCCCAACTATAGGTTAAAATTCAAGCGTCTCAACAAAAAAGGGTCAATTTTTCTGATGGGGCTTCCACAGCACAAAGAAAGGCCTCCCAAACACCATGAAGTATTACAAAGATTAGAAATAACTAATGAAGCCAAACCCCAATCTTACACAAGTCATCAAGCACAGATGTGAGGAATTAAAGTTCAAAGACGACAGAGAACACTTGATGACCCAAGAACTGAGCAGGGACATCCACCACAAGAAAGGATTGAATGAACAAATCTTTGAATTCCAAGATCCACAACCCAAAACACAACACATGAAAGAACTAAGATGAAGGTTGACTGACCACTGCATGGATCTCAGATTCCAGTTTTTAACTCCCCGCACATAGAAAGGAGACAGCTATCTGACCCAACACATCCTCAACAAAGGAGCATTAAAGACAAAGTAGGAACAGCCCCTCCATAGAGTGTCCCTATACTTCTTAGAAACCACTGTTTTGCCACTTACTGTGCCTGTAAATTCTTTTTTCCCAACGTGGAATGAAACTGTTGGGACATACGCACAGAATCCAACAAAAGCATCTCCCAAATCCAGGGGCGGATGATCAGCTTAACTGAGAATCAAACTTCTATATTGTATTATAATCAGGATAATTCAAATTCAGAAAAGAAAATTATGACCACACTGATAGGTCATTTTGATTTGTGATAAAATATTTATGTGTGAGATATATCAATAAATATCAAGAGAGTGAAATGATACATATTTAAAACTAGTTCATATTCTAAAAATTTAGATCGTTAGATTATAGATTGTACTCAAATATATGCTAATATTTATCAATATAACCTCATACATGATTATTTTTTAGTATTCTTTCAGTATTCACATGTGACTCAATTATTTGTCAGGATAGGTGGTGCGATCAATTTTATTCGTAATCACCGTAAGCTTAATTATTTGACGTGGCTAATTTTGTCTGCACCTTAAGTTTGACTTTATTTATTAAGCTCATCTTAGCTCAAATATATATATTTTTTTCATCCTCATCTATCTTTCTCTTTTTCCTTTAAGGATTCTTTTTTTTTTTAATCATTCAAGTTTGACATTTTTTTTCTTTTTCAATCATCTTTTTTTTATTTTTTTGACTGACTCTTTTTAAAGAGAACCTTGGCTCTAATAGTCTGTTAGAAATCTTGTAATAACTAATCCAAGTCATTCTGATCAAGATAAACATATATCTTTTAGGATATCTCACTTTATCTCATATACATGAATATTTTTAATATCTTTTCCTGTTCTTGTATGGGTTTAGGATCTTTTTCTTACTCTTAAGGGTTCAAATTTTAAATTTCTATCGGGACAGTTTACTCATTCATATCTATCCATAGCGGTGCTGACTCATCTTCATTCGATTAAACTATAGTTTAATCTTTTTTTTTATGAAACTTGACTTTAAAAATCTATTAACAATGAGTGAGTCAAATTCTTGTTAACATAGAATTGGTTTTTAACTCAGTATATATTAACTTTAATTAGACTTATTCATTCATTTTTAATAAATTTTTAACATAATTAAAATTGTTGGATCATTTACTGAAATTACATCCTCCCACGAAAGCCAAACGGAGACAAAAGACCAGATCTTTGTTACCTTCTTGACACTCCATTGAATAAATAGAAAATAATTATTGAGGACAAAGTAGGGAAGCAAGCTGAGACAAAGAGAGGAATCTCTAAAGGATGCTTCTTCCTGCGTCCAACTATATAATAGTGATCTCGTGGCTAATGTCCTTTCTTACGCAATTGATGAGTCCAAGAATCGATCATAAAGCAATCCAATGACTTTTCCTGTTGACAGAAATTGTTTATTTAGAAATGAATTTGGACAAGTGTGAATGCACAGGCTTTCATTTCGGTGATTCATGGGTTCTATTTTTTTTATACGATGATTAGGAGGACATCAACATGCACTACTACCAAAAGCACATCTTTTTGTGGTTCATGAAAGTTACCATAAAGCTTTAAAAATGTTTCATAATGAAGAAAATAATCCTTTTGAGGAAGAGTGGAGGCAGTTGTCTGGGCCAAATGAAAGGAATCATCATGGATTTCCTTTCTTCCTTATCTATGGATAGAACTGAAGTCAGGTGTTCCTTTGATTTAAATCGAGTATGGAAGGAGGACAGCTTGAATGATCTTAGCTCTACTCTTCATCTTCATGTCAAAGTTGAATTAGCAGCATCTGCAGACTTTTTGCCAATCTACCATCAGCACCTGCAGCTTTTGCAGATTTGGCATAAAGAAATAACCTATAATAAGACTTTGGTACATCTGTCTTCTTTTTAAAGGCTGGTGATTGGAGAGGGAAGAAGGCCTAAAAGAATCTTCTGGTTGTTCCAGCATAAAGGAAAAACAAGTCATTGCACTAACCACTTCAGATGCTCCAATAGGATTTGCATCTAATTTTGAGCTCCTTTTGTTGTTGTTGGATCTTTTCATGATCAGTCCTTATGATTTGAAAGACGAGGCATAATCTGTTTTGGGACAATAAACTTATTGGTGACAGAATTAGGATGATTCAAGCTTCATCTGTGAAACACTAAACATCTGAAATGGTATTTTTGTGGTGAGACATCTCCCTTCTCTTCCAGTTCTTTCAGTAAGGTGTCATAATTTGTAGATTAGGTGGGTGGAAGAGCTTTGCCAGAGAAAGCAGGGCTATTCACTATCACTTCCTTAGGGTTGCCTTCTTGATGTGGATTGGTAATGACCTTTTTATCATCTAGCATCCAACATATTATCGTAATATCTCATTGTGGTAAAGATCAAGTATGAATCACTAAAATTATCTTTCTATTTGTATGAATAAAATTATGTATACTTTGTATTTCCTATATTTTGATAAAAAAACAACAGCCAAAAAAACCAGAGATGAATGAATATTTATTCTCATATTCTATTTATATATATACATCATAAATTCTTGAGATTTTATTTTTTAACTTTTCGATTATATATATACATATATACATACATATATACATATATACATACATATATACATACATAAATACATATATACATACATATATACATATATACATACATATATACATATATACATACATATATACATATATACATACATATATACATATATACATATATATATATATATATATATATATATATATGATAAATTTCTTTCTAAAATTTGATGTCCTCCCCACCCTTAACTCGGTGTCCTCATTCGCCCTTAGCTGGCTCCACCTTGGCCTTTGCTCTTGATTGCGTTTGCCTCAACCTTCACCCCTAGTCGTATTTGCCTTTGGCTAATGGAGTAGAGACAAGGGAAAAATAATATTTTAGGAAAGAATGGATACTTTGTATAAATTTTTCAAAAGCGATTAGTATTCTATTTTTGCTATTTATAATATTATTTTAAATTTTTAATATTTATAAACTATCCTTTTGTAAATAGACATAAATATCTTTTTCTTTTTTCTCTTCTTCCTTATCTTCTTTCTCCTTAAAGGACGACATTGAGAGGGTGATGAGTAGGATTGGATGACATCGAGCAATAATACAAAGACAGGACTATGAATAATAAGCTTTTATATATATATATATATATATATATATATATATATATATATATATATATATATATATATATATATATATATTCCTTCAAATAATCATTCACATGTATCCATTTTGTTAATGTCTTCATAAAAGTCAAACTAATCATTATTTTCAATGGTTGCCAACATTTAGTTTCACTAAAGTTTGTTTCAAAAACTAAAAAAAAATAAAATTATATACTTACTATCGTACAGTTAGATGCTAACTTTTGATTTTAATCTCTCTAATTTTCCTATTTATACATAAAGGCATTGGATGGATCAATTTGTATTCCTCCTTCAAATTAGAGTTAATTCTAATCATTGTTAGGATCAAGAGCACTAAGAGAGGGGGTGAATTAGTGCAGCAGAAAACTGTCGACGATTAAAACTGCGTTCGTACGTTGAAATCCGATTCGGACGTAAAAGTCGTTTCGTGCAAATAATAACTTTGAAAGCTTACGGAAACATATTTGAAGTAAAGTAAGGAAGGCAGTTTATAGTTAAGATAGAAATTAGAATGTAAGCGCAAACTGAAATATGATGTTCGTACGATAAAATCGATTTCCGTCTTAACGCCGATTCGGAAAATACTTAACTATGAAACACGTTCGTAAATTAGCAGAAGGCAGTAAGCTATTGACGAGGTTTGTAGTAAAGATAAGATGCTTAAAGTAAATGTAAACCGAGATTTAGAGTAGTTCGGTCAATCTTGACCTACATCCACTTTTGGCTTCCTCTACCAACGAGGTCACCGACGTCCACTAGAGGCCTTCCTTCAATAGGCGAAGGCCAACCACTCTTTTACAGTTTCACTCCTTTTGACGGGCTTAAGAGACAACCCTTACAAACTTTTCTCTCCTCTCTTAAAGATCAAAACTTGGAAGAAAAGAGGGAGGAGAACTTCTAGACTTTACAACACTTTTGAGCTCTAAAATCACATAGTAAGATCAAGCTTTTGGTGCCCTTTAATGCAAGAAAGGGTGGGGTATATATAGGCCCCAAACCAGTTTGAATTCCGAACTCAAAACTATCATCTCCTGGAATTCCGGGGTCTGGCGGTTACACCGCTTGACTGGGGCGGTTGCATCGCCTAGCAGAGCTCGGAGACTAAACCTCTGGGCGGTGCCACCTCCTATCAGGGGCGGTTGCACCGCTTGGCAGAGCTCAGAGAGTGAGCCTCTGGGCGGTGCCACCGCCTGACAAGGGCGGTTGCACCGCCTAGCAAAGCTTAGAGACCGAGCCCAGGCGGTGCCACCACCTGACTAGGGCGGTTGCACCGCCTAGTCTCGCTTAGAGACTGAGCCTAGGCAGTGCCACCACTTGACCTGGGCGGTTGCACCACCCAGCTTTCCTGGGAGACCATCTTCTAGGCGGTGCCACTGCTTGGCAAGAATTCTGGTCCGAATGGGTTGATCCATTCGGCCCAATTTGGGTCTGTCAAGGGCCCAATTGCCCCCATATTAAGTTTATGGGATCACCTTCCATTCCTAGCTTAATCTATATGCTAACTATGATATTTCTTAAGACATTTACTACAACTTGCTCCGGTGCGTCAATCGCTTCTTCCGCCGTGCTTCCGGTGAACTTCCGTCGATCATTCGATGAACCCTCGGTGATGCTCTTGCGGACTTCCGGCAAACTCCTGGACTTGCGACGATCCACTTGGCAAGTTCCAACGAGCTTCTTTTGGTAAACTCTTGGACTTCTCAGATTTATTCCCGTAGAACCTCCGACGATCGTCCGGACTTCCGTCGAACTCTCGAACACCCAACATGATCATAGTCTTGACTCCGGCGCAACTCCTGCTGCATGTCTTACTTCCATCGTAGATAATCCTGCACATGTAAAATAAAACTTTGATCGAGACAATTAATCCTAAGCAATTAACCAAGTTGTCCGGCATGTCATTGGTCCCTCGATGTTTCGTTTGATTCTTCGACGCATCGTCCTCTCCTGCGGCCTATTGCCCAATCGGCCAGTTGACTCCGCAACTCTGATATCCTTGGCACAATACCCACTCTTCTTGGCCCGATGCCCAAGTCCATGGCCCGAAGCCTTCTGTCGATACATCGACCGATCCACCGGCCAGACGTTCAATCTTCTGACATGTTCCTCCGGCACAACATGATTTTTCCTGCTTTAATTGTCTCATCCTGTTCGAAGCATCCTGCATCACTCAAAACGTAGATTAAATCATAAACATATATCAAGTGGTTTCATCATCAAAATATGAGATTCAATAATCTCCCCCTTTTTGTTAGGATCAAGAGCACTAAGAGGGGGGGGTGAATTAGTGCAGCGGAAAACTTTCTGCGATTAAAACGAAACTGCGTTCAAACGATAAAAACGATTTCTGTGTGAAAGTCGATTCTAAGCAAGATGATGTTAAAGTCAATCTATGAAGGCAGTTTGCAGCTATGATGAAAACCAGAATATAGGCGCAAACTGAAATACGACGTTCGTACGAAGAAACTGATTTATGTCTAAATGCTGATTCGTAAATCACTTGATTAGGCAAGATGTAGTTTAAGCAAGAGTATAAAGGCAATTTGCAGTTATGGTAGAGCTCAAAACATAAACGCAATCTGAAATATGATGATCGTACGAAAAAACAGATTTACGTTTAAACGATGATTCGGAAAGTGAAAGGCTTGAAACCCAATTGTTTATGCGCAAAAAGCAGTAAGCTTCAGAGGAGGTTTGCAGTAAAGATAATATGCTCAAAGTAAATGCAAACCGAGATTTAGAGTGGTTCAGTCAATCTTAACCTACTCCACTTTTGGCCTCCTCCACCGACGAGGTCACCGACGTCAACTAAAGGCCTTCCTTCAATAGGCGAAGGTCAACCACCCTTTTACAGTTTTACTCCTTTTGACGGGCTTAGGGGACAACCCTTACAGAAATTTTCTCTCCTCTCTTTACAACTCAGAACTTGGAAGAACAGAGGGAGAAGAACTTTTGGTCTTTACAATAATTTTGAGCTCTAAGAATCACAGAAAAAGATCAAGATTTCGATGTAAGTTTATACCCTTTCAGTGCTGAATGGGTGGGGTATTTATAGGCCCCAATCCAATTCAAATTTGGAGCTCAAAATTGTCAATTCCCGGAATTCCGGGATCAGGCGGTTTCACCTCCTGATTGGAGCGGTTGCACCGCCTAGCAGAGCTCGAAGACTGAGCCTCTGGGCGGTGCTACCTCTTGTCACGGGCGGTTGCACCTCCTGACAGAGCTCGAAGACCGAGCTCAGGCGGTTACACCTCCTGACTGAGGCGGTTGCACCGCCTAGCAGAGCTCGAAGACTGAGCTCAGGCGGTGCTACCTCCTATCAGGGGAGGTTGCACCGCCCAGTCTCGCTCGGAGACTGAGCCCCAAGCGGTGCCACCGCCTGGCTGGGGCGGTTGAACCTCCCAGTCTCGCTCGAAGACTGAGCCCAGGCGATGCAACCTCCTGCCTTGGGCGGTTCAACCGCCTGACAGAAATCAAGGTCTGAATGGGTTGATTCATTTGGCCCAATTTGGGTTTTTCAGGGGCCCAATTGCCCCAAGATTAAGTTAATGGGATAACCTCCCATTTCCAACTTAATCAATGTGCTAACTACAATTTTTCCTAAGACATTTACTGCAACTTGCTCCTGTGCGTCAATCGCTTCTTCCAGCGAGCTTCCGGCGAACTTCCGTCGATCATCCGATGAACCCTCGGTGATGCTCCTGCGGACTTCTGGCAAACTCCTGGACTTGCGACGATTCACTTGGCGAGTTCCGATGAGCTTCTTTGGCAAGCTTATGGACTTCTCGGATTTGTTCCCGCAGAACCTCTGACGACTGTCCGTACTTCCGTCGAACTCTCGAACTCCCAACGTGATCATTGTCTTGACTCCGGTGCAACTCCTGCTGCATGTCTTACTTTCATCGTAGTTAATCCTGCACGCTTATCTCAACATATAGATTAGATAACAAATGACAATTGACTTCATCATCAAAATCTGAGATTCAACAATCTCCCCCTTTTTGATGATGACAATCAATTGATGATGGAGTTAACCTTAACTCCCCCTATCTATATGCCATACTTGAGATAAGTCATTCTTGAATTCAAGACCTAAGAATTCAAGCGACATATTGATAAGTTAAATCATTTGAACTTATCAATACTCCCATCATGATTTATCTCTCTGAAGATGATGTCAAGGCTTGACATTCATTTTCAAATTTTACATAACAATTTTGAATGATGGTAATTGTAGCAATTCATCATATTGTAAGATATCAACATGTAAAGCTATGAAGTAAGATTTTGATATCATTACATGATGTACACATTTCAAATATTTTAGCAAGTGTTGCATTTCTTCACATGGTAAGATATCAACTCAAGGCATAATGCAAATTAATGCATGGCATCTGTTCATATATCTCTAGGTGATGCAAGCATGGCATAATCATAGCATCAGTGTTTATAGCATCAATTCATATATTTCTCCCCCTTTGTCATCAACAAAAGGCATGGTAGATGTGATACCAGGAGAACAATATAAGCAAGTTATCAAGCATATAAAGGAAGGCATGATACGTAGATTGCTTTGAATACGTCTTCCTTCCTTTTTTGTTATAATCCTTTGTGCATGAAGGAGGAAAGCCATTTGTGATTCCAGCTATTTGTGAGTTTACTTTGAGTCAAGATATGTGTTTGAAACAGCTTTTTGCAAGTAAAAATATTATCATTCATATTTCAAGATGGAATTCATAAGCAGGAATCATTTCATCAAATCCATTAAAAAAATATTTTTCATAAGAGTGTATGAGAAAATTTGATTTTTATCATTCCAACTGTTAAGCGAATCCGAAAATGAGATGAATTCTTTCATGTATTCGGACAAGACTATGCTACAGATTTTCAAATACAATCATAAAGACAAAACATATGTTATGTAATGGCAATCAAGTGATTTGATCATTCAATAAAGTCCGAAAAATAATTTTAACTAGTTTATCTATTCGGACACATCAACATTCCTAATTCTCTTCTTATGAAATCAAATTGTTCTTCACTTAAAGGTTTTGTAAAAATGTCAGCTAGTTGATGTTTAGTATCAATGAACTCTATGGTTACGTCATGATTAGTAACATGATCTTGTATAAAGTGATGTCTAATATCAATATGTTTTGTTCTTGAGTGTTGTATAGGATTCTTAGTTAAGCATATTGCACTCGTGTTATCACATTTAATGGGAATATTTTTAAGATTAACTTTGTAATATTCTAAGGTGTTTTTCATCCATACAACTTGTGCACAACATGCACTTGCTACAATATATTCAGCTTCGGTTGTTGATAGTGCAACCGAGTTTTGTTTCTTAGATGACCAGGAAACAAAGGCATGTCCTAAAAATTGACATGATCCTAATGTGCTTTTTCTATCTAGTCTACAACCAGCAAAGTCCGCATCAGCATAAGCAATTAACTCAAAATTCTCTGATTTTGGGTACCATAATCCTAGATTTGTGGTACCATTAAGATATCTAAGTATTCTTTTAACTGCTTTGAGATGAGATATCTTAGGGTTTGATTGAAATCTAGCACAAAGTCCTACACTAAACATGATGTCTGGTCTGGTTGCAGTGAGGTAAAGTAAACTTCCTATCATACCCCTATAAGTTTTTTGATCGAAGCTTTCTCCACTTTCATCAATTTCTAACTTAGTGGAGGTGCTCATAGGAGTGTTAATAGCCTTTGAGTTGTTCATATTAAACTTTTTTAATAAATTCATAGCATATTTAGTTTGACTAATAAAGATGTCATTGCTTAGTTGTTTTATTTGTAAGCCTAAGAAGAATGTTAATTCTCTCATTAAGCTCATTTCGAATTCAAGACTCATAGTTTTAGCAAAAGATTCACAAAGAGATTCATTCGTAGAGCCAAAGATAATATCATAAACATAAATCTGAACAATGAGAAAATTATTTTCAAAATTCTTGATGAACAATGTAGTATCAACCTTGCCTTTTGTGAAATTATTTTCGATAAGAAAAGAACTAAGTCTCTCGTACCAAGCCCTTGGGGCTTGTTTTAAACCATAGAGAGCTTTAGTTAATCTAAACACATGATTAGGGAGGCTATTATTTTCAAATCCAGGAGGTTGTTCAACATAAACTTCTTCGGAAATAAAGCCATTTAGAAAAGCGCTTTTAACATCCATTTGAAATAACTTAAAATTATTACTACTAGCGTAGGCAAGGAGCATCCTTATGGCTTCCAATCGAGCCACATGAGTGAAGGTTTCTTCGTAATCAATACCTTCTTCTTGGTTGAAACCTTTCGCCACTAATCTAGCCTTGTTTCTAACCACGATACCATTTTCATCTTGTTTGTTTCTGAAGACCCATTTAGTACCAATAACTAAATGGTCATTTGGCCTGGGAACAAGCTTCCACACCTCATTTCTCTCAAATTGATTCAATTCATCTTGCATTGTGATAATCCATGATCATCTTTCATGGCTTCGTCAACACATTTGGGTTCAATTTGGGAAAGAAAGGCAGCGTTCGCACAAAAATTTTTAAGAGAAGATCGTGTTTGAACTCCCTTTGACGTGTCTCCTAAGATTAGCTCCTTGGGATGAGCATCTACATACTTCCAATCCTTGGGTAAGGATGTTTCGGGAGTGGATGCATCCAAGTTGCTAGTTGGAGAAGGGGTTTCATTTAAATTCAAGGAATCAAAATTAACATCATCATCAAAATCATTTTTTCTGATTTCGGAAATCTCATTGAAAACAACATGAATGGATTCTTCGATAATTAAAGTTCTTTTATTGAAGATACGAAAGGCTATAGAAACTGAAGAATAACCAAGAAAGATTCCTTCATCGGATTTAGCATCAAATTTTCCTAAGTTATCCTTTTCATTCAAGATAAAGTACTTATACCCAAAGACTTTAAAATATGAAACATTGGGTTTTTTGTTGTTCCATAACTCATAGGGAGTTTTGGTTAGTAGGGGTCTTACTACAACTCTATTCAAAATATAGCATGCAGTATTTACGGCTTCGGCCCAAAAATATTTGGGTAGGTTGTGTTCATTCAACATGGT